>NW_007578528.1:233660-244529 GCF_000690725.1 Stegastes partitus | reverse complement strand
GAGCTGCAGCTACACCCCGGTGTCCTCCGTGGAGGTGACCGGCTGTTTACATCCAGGAAGGATGCACTGACAAGCCCCAAATAAAGCACAGACACCTGAGGCAGTACAGCCAAATGTTTTATTCGTGTCAGCCTGCATGAAAACAAACAGTCTAGTTCTTGTAGCCTCTGCTGGCTCTGCGGCCGCGAGCTCTCTCAAACTTCCTGCCCTTGGAGCGAACGTAGGGCCTGGAAAAGACAAAAAATAGTGTTAAACTCAATATTACAGCAACACACACACAACATGAAACGGATTCTTTCATGCAGACAGTCCACTACGGACGCCAATAATTAGATGTTTGGTCTCTGAAATATCAGAAAATATTGAGAAATGTGGATGAACATCCCTCAAAGACGTTCAGTTTAGTGTCACAGAGGAAAGAAAGCAGAAAATATTTATACTGAAGAAGCTGAAATCCCTCAGTTTAGACGTTTTTTTGTCAAGAAATGACTCAAACTGATCAATCGATTATAAAAACAGCTGATTAATTGATCAGGCAAACGGACTCTACTGCTGATCAGTTCAGACAAGAAGGGTTTTAGGATTTTTAGGAAATGTTTTGGCTGCGATACAAAGTCAGACTTACATATAATAAATATAATAAAGGTTTTTACTACAAAGCTTACAGTAAATATATGTATTTGGAAGTCACGTATTGATTTGTGTATTTTTTTGCAAACATAAAGGAGTGATATTAGAAAACGGCTGCAATAAAGGATTTTGAAAAATTATTTTCTGGATTAGTTTGGTTTAAAAAATGTCAGAAAAAAAAGACAAAAGTCCAGAAGCTGGTCTGTAAAAACATTTGGCTCCAACATGAGACAAGAAGTTTGAAGTCACCAAAGTTTGGATTTCTGTTCTGGAAATTAAAGCAATTAAAGTTTAATGAGTGAACAACTAACCAGCTTATGTAAACACAAAACTCACAAAAAAACAGTCAAGTTTTGAAGTAATATTTGTTAATATTTTGCCATTAAGTGCATTTCAGATGATTTTATAAAACCTTTCTACAGCCTGAGCTTCATAATCTAATAATGAAACTTTCACAAACATCCGTTCGGCTCCATCAGAGGATTTCTAGTCCTGAAAACTCGGCGGCCTTTTTTTAGTAGATGACAAATTCCAAGCCCGCTGGCAGAGTGTTTGTGAGGCAGGAAGTGTGTGAATGAAGCCTTTCACAGCGACGTATTTACGCCATCCTGTGAATCACAATCGCACCGCGTCCACACACCCTGCGTCACGCTCGCACTTCAAATACCTGGAAGGTCTGGAATTCAATGCATCATCTCAGGAGCAGGTTTTGTAACCTCACAAACAGCCACATGTGCACCCACAGCAGCAGTCTGTGGGCTTCAGCGCCACCCAGAGGCCACGGTTCAGACTGCAGCCGACTACAAACACCTTTCTGAGCTCCATGAATGCAGCAGTTTGGGGCTAAAGGCAGATTTACACCAACAAAAACCATTTCTGCTCTTTAATCTCTCTGAACTGCTCCTTTAAAAGAGATTAATTAACGAGCAATCTAGTTAACTAGTTGTGTTAATAATTAGTCAGACAGAAGCTCCATGTTGAAAGGAAATGACTGGATCCTGCTAGAAATAGCTTCTTTGCACAACAAAGTTCATTTCAGTCATGTTAGAATATCAGCCTGTGTGTGGTACTGACGATCAGAGGGAGTGTCCTGGATGTTGAGCATTCAGCCTCATTAATAAGAGCCAAAACAATGAAATGATCAGATGTCAGCTGTTAAATTAACTTGCAAATGTTTTGATAACTGATTAAAAACGCTCTACGTTCTGATTGCAGCTTCTTCAGTGTGAATATTTTCTGGTTTCTTGTCTTTGTGACAGTAGACTGATGCACATTTCTTAATATTTTCTGACATTTTACAGACGAAACAACTGAATTCATCTAGAAAATAATCAACAGATTGATGATAAAAATAATCCGTTACAGTCCCGTCCACCTCCAACAGGACCGTCGCTGTGGTCTGTTGGTGGTTTTTAGCACGAATTCAAGAGAAGCTACATTTAAATCCATTTATTCAGCCTCTTTAGGGCAACAGCTCACAATTATATTTGCTATTTTCTATTATTTTGTCCTCAGAATGTGAGAGGACAGTGAAAATGTTTCAAAACCAAAAAAAGACTTGTTTTGTTCAACCACAGGTTTTTGGTATTTTACAGACCAAACTATTAAAAGAACAATCGAGAAAATATTTGTTATATTTAAACCCTAAAACCTTTACTTATGTGTGATAACTTTAAGGTGAAACGCTGATTAAAATGAAGAGACATAAATACACCACGTTCACCTGCTTTTAAATGCTTTGACAAAAGGTTCTGGTTGAGGTTCTGTCAGTAACAGTCTGATACCAACAAGTCATCAGTAAGCTGCAGGAGCCCCTTTTTAAAGTAACCCAGACCAACAATCCTCATTTCTGGTCTACGCTGTACCCAACAGACTAATCAGCTTGTTGTGGCGTTAAATCAGTCGTGTACGTACTTGGTGTGGCTGTGAGGAGTTCCAGGAGCCTTTCCAAAGTGCCTGTACACCTCTCTGCCTTTACGGGGTCCTGGAGAAGAAAATAACACGACAGGTTAAAAACAGAACCCTCATCAGGTCCAGGCTAAAGATGGCGTCTCCCATTCAAACACACGTTTTAAAGTCAGGCTGCAGTTTGTTGTGACGCCTCATTCAGGATGAGAACTGTCCTCATTCTCTACTATGTGACTGAATCTACAGCAGCAGTCTGACAGAATATCATCTTCTCTGATTTAAGGCCTCTAGAGGTTTGTTTTCTTATAACTATTAAAATGACACTGGGTTTGTCAACACGAGCAGAAACACTCAACAGTCAGATCTGGCAGCAGAACGTCATCAGCTGTTGGGATGTCGTCGACCCAAAACAGATTCTCCGTCAGCAATTAAACCAAACGAGGCAACGATTTGTCTTAACCGTTTAAATCAGCAGCACAAAGTTCTGGAAAGTCCGATCTGAACTGATCCAAACCTGAACACTATTCTAGACGCCTGTTGCACCAGATGAGAAAAGTTCTACAGCGTGACAACTTTTTATTTTTCTAAACAGATTCCCTCCTCCATAAAATCTGAACTACTTCCTCAAGATTCCTTCCACTCACAAAGTGTTATTCAAATGTAAATATCTCCATAAGTTTCCAATATCATGGCAGTAAAAGTGAGGCTTGAACCAAACAGTGTAAAAAAACAGGAAGAAAAAAGAACATCAGCTGAAGTTACAGATGGTATTTTTAACCTTCATTGAGCACAAAGGATGAAGTGATTTACTGAAAACTGGCCCAACACATGTATAACTACAAACACAGCAAAACGTACACGTGGTTATTGGTACTGTTTGGCTAATTCTTCTAATTCAGGGGGGTCCAATCCTGGTCCTGGAGGGCCACAGTCCTGCATGTTTTAGATGTGTCCCTCTTCCAACACACCTGATTAAAACAATCAGCTCATCATCAAGCTCTGCAGAAGCCTGATAACGATCCTGATCATTTGGATCAGGTGTGTTGGAAGAGGGACACATCTAAAACATGCAGGACTGTGGCCCTCCAGGACCAGGATTGGACCCCCCTGTTCTAATTACACCCAAGTTATCCTGGATTAATGTCGAGTAAAAGCAGAAGTGAGCTGCAGACGTCTTAATGACGGCGTAACTCAGATCATTCACCTGAGCTGAAGCCATGATACGATAAAAACCTGTTTAATTCAGATATTCTAACGTACGGGATTAAAAAACGAGTCGATATTTGATCTCTTGGTTCTGCAAACAACCTGCTAAAGATAAAAAAACGTGGCAGGAGGACTGTGGCTATCCACCAGCAGCCTGTTTCCTGTGGTTCTGATGATCCTACTGATCATGAAGCAGCGTGTTCGGTTACCTGACAGCAGCACCGTGCCGTGTCCTTTGGGTGAAGTCAGAGCCAGCTGGTCGAAGGTCATCACCTGACCTCCTGCCTTCAGGATGCGGCGGCGGGCGCCGTCGGTGACCCTCAGAGCGCAGATCTGTGGGGCAACAAACGGGACGTCAGGACCAACGGTGCCGTCAGTACGCAGCCATACGTGGAGAGAAACGTTCATAGACAGGCCTCTACCTTGAGCTTGGGGATATCCTGAATCCTGACATCATCGGTGACGGTTCCCACGACAACAGCGATTCTGTTCTCACGGCCGGGAAGCTTCATCTTACGGATCTAGTTAGTAGAAAACACAAATTAGGTTCAGCAACAACAAGGATCAACTGTCTCACCAGACAGAACTTAATGCAACTCGCTGGCGTCTGGAACACGACGTGAACACGACGGCAACGTTTAGTTTGAACCCAAATTATATGTCTGTAAATTAAACTTTTTAAAAAATGGCATCAATGTTGAGAAGCAACAAAACTAACCAGAGCCAAACAAGAAGACACACAAACCCAGATAGATGCAAAAACCAGAACCTTCAGAAAGCAAAACAGACACAAACCAATGATTCACAGATACTCAAAAGAAAAAAGCTCAATCAGGGCTCTTTTCCATTGGATCTGAGTTCTGTATACCTCATTGCACACATGTCTGTGCACCATTTTCTGCAGTCACATGACATCAGAAATGTGGCGGTCGGAGCCAAATCCACAAAATTGAACAAACTGACAGAAAAACACAAATCTACACATCATTGGACGGATGAACAATGACTGCGGCTGCACAGTATCTAAGATCTGGGTCATCCAGGTGACTCTGTCCCTGACCGCGGTGGAAACAAGCCGGACCAAGCATCCAGGACATTTAACATGTTTGTACTCTTAAACTCTTCATCACGGCACCTAAACGTTGTGAAGCAGAAACGGCAACCAGCTGAGCTCCGGGAAACACCTGGCTACGTATGCAAAGTGTGTAGCAACAGTCAAGCTTCAGTGTTGGTTCTTAGACTTCTTATTCCTGCCTTTAAACTCACACGTGAGGATTTAATATGACTGTACTTCCTGTGCTACATTCTAGTATATTATATGGAGCTTATGTTTCCAGCAGGCATTACACTTAAGTCTGTCATTTTAACCAACCAGTTTAGCTTCTGGACGTGTCAAATGCCAGATATGACCGTCACAATATATTTACATTCTATGCAGCTCCAAGCAGACGGACATCGTTTCCAGTTTAAATGCAGACGCTGACCAAATGAAAACTGTCAAAACAGGCGTCTAGAAGAGGACATGCTTCGTACTACCGCTGGCTAAAACAATCAAACTACGCAGTAGTTTATAGTCGCGGCCGAGGTGATGGAAAGGAGACTGACCAGGCGGGAGACGGAGATGGGCGGCCTGTTGGTCCTGCTCATGAACAGCCTCCTCAGGACGACCTTGTTGAAGGGAGCATTGGAGCGACGGGCCAGGAACCTGTACAGCTGAGAAAAACACCGGGACCGTCAGAAAACAACTCAAACTACCAAAATAGTAGAAATGTTCACTGCTCCTCGTGTTCTTCCTGCACGGTGTGAACACCACCTACCTTGACCAGGAGCCTCAGGTAGATGTCCTGGCTCTTTGGCTCCTTCCTGTGCACCTTACGGTCCTTGTTGTGTCTGATGTCGACTCCCTGGAACAGAACCAGACTCGTGTGTTAGTCCATCAACACCTTTAAAGCTTCATTTGTCTACCTCACACCATATAACACAGTGAACTACACTGATCACATCTCTGGCCTCTAAGCTTCATTACTAAGCCTGGCAGCGTACACTGAGAGCAAATGCTGCTAAACCCCAGTTAACGTGACAATGAGATGAATTTACACCAGTTAAACTACACCTCGTCCACATCAGCAGCCCAACATGGAGCAGCGGCCGGTACACACGTTGACACTACAGCTAGCTGCTAACTCCAGCGGTGCAGCTAACCAGCTAACAGGGTCGGTTCAGGCCACATTTCACATTTAGAAACACAGGAGAAACGCAAACGGCGATTTAAACACAATATTCCGCATTTTAGAACCTTTAAAGCGGATTTCAAGTCAAGGCTTGAGCGGCTAACTGCTCAGCCCCACCGCGGCTCTACAGAGGGAAAGCTAATGTGAAATATATGGTTAAACAACACGAAATCAAGACCTGACTGTATCGTAAAATATGTTTAAAGCACGTAAATGTTTTCACTAAGATTGTGAGATGGTTTAATTCAGAGGATGACCGCGGATTCTCAGGCTATCGTGTTTTAAAAATTCAGCTAGCGGCACCTACCATCTTGGACTCAGAGCGAAAAGGGAAAAGGAAGAGCCGAGGTCTCGCGATAAGCTGTGCGCTCAAATCTCGGCGCCCTGATTGGTCACTGAGCATGCGCTTCCTGCCCGGAGGAAGTGAGAACAGTAAAGATGGCGCCTCTAGCGGTGAAGGGCGGTGCTTATTTATGTCGTTTTTATTTGAACTACATGTTTGAGCGAAATGTATAAAAACAGGCAAAAATCCCAGCCCTGAATTATTCACAATCCTTACAGATATAGATCTTTAGTACATTTTTATTTGCCTAAAAGGTTTATTCAGACTAAAAGTGACATAAACAAATGACAAAATAGAACAATATCTGTGTTTTTTTTATTATTATTTATTTTGGACATGATAGTAAAAACGAAAAATAAACATAGAAATGTCTTGCTGGGTTTTGTTTCTTGTTTAGGTCATTTTCCATCCAGAAAAGACCTGTTGAGACCTGAGGATGAATAATCTTAAACGGTATTTTGTTCTCTAGACGCTACATTGTCCTGTCTAGTAATTAACAGTAAAACTTTAATTCCCTCCTTTCAGCATGTATACGTAAAATATTAAGAAAAAAATATTTTGTTTGATTTTTGCTTTTTTATTGGAGGAAAACATGCCATTAAAGGGACAATAAAAATACAGCCATGGGTCCCACTGAGATTAATATTAGAGTATAACTATTACTACTAATATAAATATATGTTAACTATGTTCGCTAAACGATGAAATTCTATAATACACACACACACACAGTGTGTTTATTGAATAATGAATGCAAAATGTCGTTTTCACAATTTTCAGACAATATGTGTTATTTCTTTTTTTTTTTTAAAGAAGTTTGTTGAAAATGAATGAGACGAATGTAAAAATGTAAACAAAAACTTTATTGGCACCAAAATAAACGGAAACAAGTTGTTCCATCATCAGCAGGATTCAGTTCAACACTGTTTGTGGTTCACATTTGCAGGTATGTTGTTGTTTTAATCAACAACAAAACACAAACAAAAAAAACCAATAAGTCGGGTCTATCTCTGAAATAAAAAACACTGTTAATTCATTACTGAGAGGAAACACAGTTTAGAATCATTGGATATTTAATTGGTAATGTACTCAGTTCAGGGCTGCAGGTGTCTCAGTGGTTAGCACCGTGGCCTCACAGCTGGAAGGTCGCCGGTTCACGTCCCGGTGGGGACACCCGGGATCTTCCTGCGTGGAGTCTCCATGTTCTCCCCGTGCAGCGTGGGTTCTCTCCGGGTTCTCCGGCTTCCTCCCACAGTCCACAAACATGCTGAGGTTAATTGGTGATTGTAAACTGTCCGTAGGTGTGAATGTGAGTGTGCTTGGTTGTCTGTCTCTAAGTGTAGCCCTGTGATAGACTGGTTACCTGTCCAGGTGAACCTGCCTTCACCCTGAGTCAACTGGGATAGGCTCCAGCCCCCCACCACCCTAGTGAGGATTAAGGTGTAGAGATGATGGATGATGTACTCAGTTCTGTTGTTTAATGTATATGAACTAAATCAAGTCATAAATCTTTCCTGATGTTATCGACTGAAAGCTCCGGTCTAGAACCTGTCTGGTCTAGAACCTGTCTGGTCTAGAACCTGTCTGGTCTAGAACCTGTCGTCGTGCTATGAAGGACCCAGGACAGGTTCTATTTCCTCCCTGCTTGTCATGGATCTGCAGAGTTTCAGGTTCAGTCCTGTTTGTGGTCTCGCTGCTGTCTGAGGTGACACAGGAAGATGGTGAACGTCAGAGCGACGCCTCCCAGAAACACAGTTCGAGCCACCGGAGGGACGAAGGTGAAGTTTATCGCCTGAGACGAAGTGGAGAAAAAAAAACCCAAAACATGTCACTTTAAACGTCTGAATGTGTGAATGTGCAGCGAAAAGACGAAGATCTCACCTGCATGGTCGACCAGTACACCACTCCGGTCTAAAGACAAACAGATAAAACTATTATTATTATTAGAGTCCGAGCACTACAGTGCAAGGACCATAATAATAATAATCACAACGGTTACAATAGGGTCCTTGCACTGGAGTGCTCAGACCCCAATAAAACAGTCACTTTATGGTCACATAGTGGAGGGAAAAAATGTATTTTTACTTTTTTCTACTTGTTGTCTGGAATTTAACTAAACAAGAAAATCTAATCTAATAACAGTTTAAAATTATTTATCACTTTCAGTGCTTTACATATATATTTAAAACAACAATATGTGATAATGACATAAATCTGTAAAATAATGACTTTAACAAAAATTCAGGTAAATGAAGCAAAACAGTGTAATTTTACACTCAAATGTTATAAATGAAGACATGAGCGTTTATAAAAACACAGATTTGTACAGAAGCACCTTATAAGACGTCCAGAACTTCTGCCTCCAGTCCTCCAGCAGGTCGTCTTTGTTCTCCAGGAAACTTAAACCTGAAATGAAGTGAAGTGATGTGAGAGCTGGAGGAGTTTAACGTGATTAATTAGTGCATTTACAGTTAACTCAGAGTTTAATCTGAGCTTTTAGTGGAGGCGGCAGATCAAGACCAAAGAATCCACGATTTAACATTCAGTTTATGATGAAGAAAAATCAACAACACGTGGATATTTACTTTAAAAAAATATTGAATTTAGCATACAACTGTAGTCATTGTCATTAGGGACCCAACTATCCATCCATCATCTCTACACCTTCATCCTCACCAGGGTCATGGGGGGCGGAGTCTATCCCAGCTGACTCAGGGTGAAGGCAGGTTCACCTGGACAGGTAACCAGTCTATCACAGGGCTACACTTAGAGACAGACAACCAAGCACACTCACATTCACACCTACGGACAATTTACAATCACCAATTAACCTCAGCATGTTTCTGGACTGTGGGAGGAAGCCGGAGAACCCGGAGAGAACCCACGCTGCACGGGGAGAACATGGAGACTCCACGCAGGAAGATCCCGGGTGTCCTCACCGGGACGTGAACCGGCAACCTTCTAGCTGTGAGGCTACTAGATGCTAAACACCGCGCTTGAATATTCAGATTTTTTGGAACCATTTCTGATTAAAATCTATAAAACATGGATGATTCTAAAGATTTTTTTAAATTCTAAAACAGCTGCCACTAAATTTTGATGCCAGAACCATCATGGGCCAAACTTCAAAGTGGTTCTGTGACATTCTGGGCTGTTGGTTGGACCACTTTGCCACCAACTCGTCCACAAACACTGATCAGAAAAACATCAAACTCAACTTTGGGTTTGTTGCTCTGCTTTGGCACTGAGCCCCTCATCAGACCTGAGCATCACCGTTAAACATGACCAGCAGAGTCCCTGACAGACTCACCGATGTAAAAGGCGCTGATGGTGAGCGGCGCCGCCACCAGCTGGTCCAGAACCACCTTCCCTGCCACCGCCTTCAGGCCGCCGCCCGGCAGCAGCCTCTCCAGCCCTCCCAGCCACTGGTAGTTGAAGTTGGCGTGGAAGCAGAAGCCGACAGTGGCCACCCGGGCCGTCTGAGTCCAGTCCACGGTAGCCGGTTCCTCCGAGCCAGGGTTCTGACCCAGAACCCTCTGCTGGAAGAGGTCGGCCGAGGCGAACAGCGCCGTGTAGCCCAGGACGTTGCTGATGTACGGGTGGGCTTTGAACGCAGCCCAGACCCGGTTCATGGTGCTGGATGTGATCAGAGGAGAGTAAAACTGAATTAACATAAAGTTCTGCAGCTCTGTGGAAACAGAACATGAAGGAGTCTCAGTTGGGCTGAAAGATCAGAACAGAACTTTTAGGATCTTTTTTTCCAGAATCTGGAGCAAACTGTTCATTTTTGGAGAATATTTCAGTCAAACATCAGAACAAAGTGATTTTGAGGACATTAAAGCTTCATTTAGTTTTTTTCCAACAGAGCTGCACATGACCCGTGATCATCAGATCAACCCGACTGCTCCCTTCCTTCTCCAGCTAACAGATGGTGTTACTTGGTGATGTTTTAAACACGGCGTCCAAACCTGTCTGCAGGTCTGAAGGTTTAATGGACGAACCTGCAACAAGAAGTTTTCATTTTCCGGCTGAGAAACGCTCCAAAATAAACCTTTAACATCAGCTGATATTCAGGAAATCAACAGTAACACGAATCACTCAGTAAAGCTGCTTCACATCTTTTTTCTAAACTCTGCAGTGTCCCGGTACCGGTCAGACCCACCTCTCTCTGGGATTCTTCTCCTCTTCAGGCTCCAAACAGACTGATTTCAGCTCGGTTCTGCTGGACGAGGAGAGCCTCCGGAGGTCTTTTCTCGGGTCAAAGTTCTGCTGCTCGTCAGGGAACGTGAGATAAAAAGTTTATCAGCCGGCTGGAGAGGAATCTGAGAAAACAGCACATGTGAAGGAGCGAGCGGGTCAGACAGAACTCCTGCTGCTGAGCTGGTACAGACTAAACTATAGATACTGAATTTACTGCAGGTTTAATGATTGAAGTGGAGAAATGAGGCCTGTGCTCACACACAAGGTGATTTATTGGACCTCTGACACCGTATGAAAGAGCTTGTTGCTCTAATATCTAAACAGGACTCACCGGCTGAGCTGAAGCCACAG
>NW_007578528.1:229354-231846 GCF_000690725.1 Stegastes partitus | reverse complement strand
CTTTAATAAATCTATGAAAGAACCAAAGTTCATGATTGTTTTTTGTGACCCTGGTTCAGGTGGTCCAATGATTCCATCAGAGAAGATTCAGATTCTAGGAGTCGATGGAAGTCTGTCATGATAAACAGCACATGATGTTTCTTTAAATAACAGCATATATTTATAAAGGAACGCCACTGTTTTTATGTTTTTATGTTTGTTTGTTTGTTTTTATTTAAATACAGTGGAAGTGTTTTTGTTTTTTTTTTTGTCAAATGTTGTAAAAGAACAAATTTAGAAAAATGCAGATTTCTGATATGTTCTGATCATTTTTCTAATTACTACATTTTATCACCTGTCATTTAAAAAAGAGTGAAAGTGTTAAAAAAAAACAAAAAAAACAAAAAAAGTGAACAAAACCCCCAAAACATGAAGAAACAGATATTGTACGTTTCCCTCCTTTACAGCATCAACTCTCCAGTAACGGGTCGGACAGGTTTGTCTAAATAAATATCTGAGGCCATGAAAGAAGAAAAATCAATCAGCCAACTAAGAGGTCATTTTAAACACAGACGGGATCATTTAAAGGTGAAGACCAACTCAAAACAGGTCGTGTTTTATTTGTATTTCTGCTAACAGGGCGGCTCCTCCTCCCACCTGCTGCCATAGATATGTAAAACGCTGCACTTGGAAGCTATTGAGTCGTAAAGGTCAATTAAAGCCACTAGCAACCGCGTTAGCTCTTCCCTCTGAGAATGTGCTAATTAGGGCCAGAGTTGAAGCTGATCAATTAAGGGCTCGTTAACCGCCTTTAACCGCCGCGTTTGTGTTTAACAAGCTGCTGGGAGTCGACACACAAAGCAGACGAGTCGCCCACGTCCACACGAGTGTCTGAACAGAAACAGGCAATTATCTGACAAGTCAGAGCCTCTCATCGAGTCCGACTCCATTCACTGACAAAAGAAAAAGGAAGTCTGTGCATTTGCATCGAGCGCTGATGTCACTTGACTTCATCTGAGACACACGTCCAGAGTTCATCCTCAGCTTCTCTCTGAAGCTGCTTCCTCAGTCTGGAGGAAGATCTGCAGCAGGACCAGGAGCCCTGAAGGTAGGAACCACTTCCTGATGGAAAACTCGACCTGTTCTGGGGGTAAATAATCAGCAAAAGTATTTTTCATCACAGATATTTGCTGTCATTTGAAGGAAATTGTGCCTATTTGGGTTTAACAAATGGTCGATCATTTTTTAACAGTTATTTTTACAGATTTTCTTTGTTTCGTACAGAAAATATTTTTTATTTATTTATTTACATGTTAATCCTTAAAAAATAAACGGTCAAAACTGGACATTATATCCACAACAAATATCTGTAATTTTAAGAAGGTAATGGTTTATTCTGTTAAAACATTTGACCGTAAAATTAGTTCTTAGTATTTTAATGCTTTTAAATCAGATGAAGATATTATTTATGGATAATTTGTGTAATTTAAGAAAAAAGAGCTTTTAGGATTTTTTGGGCGCGCTTGCCAAGTATTAAATATATATGTGTGTGTGTGTGTGTGTGTGTGTGTGTGTGTGTGTGTGTGTGTGTGTACATATACGAGGTGGCAAATGTAGACTTTGAGTACTAAGAAAGGGTATGAATAAATTTGGACGTGGCATTTTAACTGAACTTTGCTGAAATGATGATAACGTTGCATCAACCTGTTGTGTGTAATTTAAACTCACATTTCTGCATTAGTTGGTTCAAAACTAACTTTATGTTGAGGCAACGTAATCAAACCGCCTGACAACTGAATTTTTCATTTATTTTTTTTTAATCTCAGGTCAGGATTCCTTATACTCAGAAAACACTTAGACTTTTATTTTTAAAATTTGGTAACTTGAAAACTTGTTCATTAAATCATAATGAAATACTTACAAATTCTATTTATAAATCATCAGCCTCAAAACGTGTTTATGCTACTAATCATTCATTAAGTAGTATTAAAACATAAAATGACAATTTGTGGGTTGAACATAAAGTCGTTTGATTTGGTCGACTTCAGTGTGACGTTGGACCTGGTTGGTGGTTGCTAAAAACCAAAGCCATGTCTGTTAGGAACTTGTGGATCTAAGACCTGTGGATAAGTATCTTATGTTCCTAACTTCCAGCCATGCGACCGTCCATCTCGGTGAGTCTGGAGCCGGGCCTGGACCGAGGCGTCCCCTGGGGTCGCGACCTCTACACCTTTGTGACCTCAGCAGCAGGTCACATGATGAGGACGCTGCAGAAGCCCAGGAAGAAGCGGCCGTCCAAACGGCAGGTCAACCACCGGCGCTTCCTGCACAACATGATCCAGAGGTGGGTTGGCTCCCACTCCGGCTGCACTGGAGGTTAAAGCCAAGAAAGATCTGAGGAGTCACCAGATCGATTGTAGTCAGTTCAGCTTCACACAAAGAAAACTCTTTAATGTCAAAGTGGAGACACATTTCTACAAAGTGATGCCAGTTAATTAAATATATAAAGAAGT
>NW_007578528.1:223763-228290 GCF_000690725.1 Stegastes partitus | reverse complement strand
GGGAACGTTGCTGTTTCTTCGAGTCAGGCGTGAACGTTGGTTTGTTAAACATCTGCAACACGGCAGCTAAAGAAACGTTTCTCCTGTTTGTTGAACTGTTCTGACTTGGATTGTAGCTTCCAGTTTTATAAGCATGTCTCCAAACTCTGTTCGTTGAGTCTGTTTGACTTAAAGGTTTGGTCCAGCCTCATGCTAACCTGAGCTAACTAGCCGCTAACCTTTAGCTTCAGGTTCATAAACCAGAACAGAACAGTTTCTCTGAGGTCACCAGGGTTTCAGCTTCTCATCTTTTCTTTCATTTTGCTTTTGTCAACAGAAAGTTTGCAGACATCGAAGCAGCGAACCACCGGCTGGTGTCTGCTCTTTATTTAACGGACAAAAGCTCTCCGTCGTCACGCCAGCCGGAGTCACCTGAGCAGACAGGTAGCTCGTCTCAGAGCAGACAAGATCCAGAGCAACACAACCAAGTTCACCAAGACGCTGCTTCAAAGGCGACGAGCGACGATGAAGTCAGTGAGAAGAAGCAGCCGGAGGCGGGGCATCTTTGGAAACGTCATCCAAAGTCACAGCCAGGACCGAACAAGACCAGGAAACAGAACCAGGAGAGCAGAGATCTGGACCTGGCCGACTTCATCTCAAACGCTTCAGACTTGAACTGCGACGCAGAGCTCTTTGGTTCTGAGTTTCAGCTGATCCGCAGCTTCTCAGAGGAGAACCAGACTCCTCCAGATGGCTTCGGTCAGCCCGTCTCTCCGTCCTTCAGTCCAGAACTCTCTCCGCTGTCTCTGGACTCCTGCGACTTCTGCGTCCAGATGTTCTCAGAGCTGCCGGCTCAGGGGGGCGTCGCCGACCTGGCCGAGGGTCAGCTGACCGACATCGTGGAGCTGCTCGGCGGTCCGGACGCCGGAGGCTGGATGGACGTGGAGACCTACTTCGAGAGCATCTGCGAGTGCCGAGATGACGCCGGACTGGAGAACCAATCGGAGAGCTTTGCTGAGGCGGACGGATACGGTTGCCATGGAGACCAGGGTCCGAGCATCAGACAGAGTTCACACGCAGCAGAGGAAGAGCTCAGCAGCCAGAACCAGCCTCAGGCCTCCGTCTGCTGCCAGGAGAACCAGTGCATGCTGGGAAACCGTGGAATCAGTTTTGCTCCGTTCGAGGGCGTCGCTCAGTCGTTCAACGCTCCGCCTCAAACTCCCGAAGTCCGTCTCATTGCAGCGCCGCCGCAGGACGACGACTGGCTCTTCACCGACATCCTGAAGGACAGAACGTCACCAGAGTAGAACATGTTCATCAGAGTCGGCCTCGGCGGCAGCAGGAGGATCTTCTGGAGGAGCCGAGCCGCTCCAGGTGGACTCCAGGTGGACTCCAGGTGAACTCCAGGTGGACTCCAGGTGGACTCCAGGTGGACTCCAGGTGGACGTTTCTCGTGGTTGTTTATTAAAACATGGAGCAAACCTGCTTCAATGAGCGTCTTCATCATTAATAAAGGAAAATATTATTTATTTCTAATTCTTTAAACTCTTACTTGGACATCACCAGGAGCATCTGGACCATGCAGGCTCTCAGTAAATCCTTCTACCAGTCTGGTGAAGGTCTGCTTAACGTTTACCGCAGTCAGGCTGAGTGTTTCTACAGCTGTGTTACTGCAGGATGAGAAGTGGTGTCAGATACTCAGAATGTAAATAAAAAATCAGAACGCTGCGTGAAAAATGACTTGTTCTGGTGAAATCTGTGTCTGAGTGAATCTTTAGAGGTCACGGACAAACATCTGTTAAATAATAATAATAAACAAGAAAATTAAGTAATAAAAAGAAATATATATATATATATATCTTTCTTTCAAAAAATATTTATAAATTATAATATGAATAAAGAAAACTAAGTTAAAAAAGAAATATATTTATTTAATTTTTTTATTATTATTTATTTCATTATTTTTTTACTGTAAATATATATATATACTTACAGTAAAAATAATAAAATAAATAATAATACTTTTTATGGTCAAACATTGTAAAAAAAATTACAATAAAAAAATAGATTTTGATTGTGATGTGGGCGTTATGTTCAGTTTTGTCCTGTATTTTTTAAATTTTTTTAAACAGCATAATAATAACTAATATTTAGGGTTTTATCTGTAATTTAACAAAACTGCAAAAATCTGTAAAATAACAGTAAATTGGTTCAAAGTTTTAACTTTTTTTTTTAAGTTATGTCTTAAAACACATCATGTCTGAGACGTTGCTGTTCTATTTTATTTTATTTTTTAAAACTATTTCAATGTTTTACGTCGACACACGAGAAGTTTTGGGTTTGAAGCTAAACTTCCTGCATTCTGGTGATTTTTTATGTCTTCTGCTTCGGTTTCAGGTGAAAATGATGTTTTATTTTGATGCAAACAGGAAGTGAAGTGAAATCTGAAATCTGCAACAAAAACTCACCGACACACACCAAGATCAAAACCAACGACATATATTAAAGTTAACCCCAGTCAGATGTAATTACAGCATCATTAACAAAACCAGAAAGAAAAAAACAATAAAACACATTTCTGAAAAAAACAAAACAAACAAACACAGAGAAGCTCCGCCTCCAGTCAGCTACAGGTGAACACAACCGTCCAATCGCATCGTCCGGTTTCTGGTTCAGGATGATATTGATTAAATCACAGCATCCGGCTGCTTTTATCCGTCGGTGTGTGAAGTGCAGCTTTAAAGAAAACAGCTTCCAACACAATCATTTGCATGTTACAATAAAATAAAGATAAAAGTGAGAAAAGCCTTTAATGGAGAGTTAAATACGTCATCAGGGGTCTTTGTGGATACGAACTGCTGAAACCTTCAGATCAGGAAAGAAAAGCAGCGATTCGTCCATCAGTGATCAGTGACTGAAGTCTGATCAGAACATTCTGGGACTGCAGCTCCTTTCCTTCCTCTACAGACAGGAAGCTGAACATCTTTAAACATCTGAGGAAAGTCTGATCCACATTTTCAGCGTTTTTAGATTCGACTCCAGAATCAAACTAGCAGGTATTTTCATCAGAGATGAATCAGCTGATGACTGAATAGTTTGGTCTCTGAAGCGTCTCACCTGGAGCTCCACTTCAGGACCGATCTGTCTAAACAGTGACTGCAGCTCCTTACATGTGATGTTTTCTGCTTTCTTTCCTCTGTGACGGTAAACTGAACGGTGGTGTTATTCTACACCTACAGTCGTCTGTCTGATGGACGTAGGAAGCAATCAGCAAACTCATCGACGATGACAACAATCATTAGCTTCAGTCCAGCTGGACTCTCACATGTGATTTTAGAGTTGATTCAAGAGAAGTGACAATAAAATCTGGGTTTTTTTTAACTCTCTTTAGGGCAACAACTAACAGTTACGTTCATTCATGAGCTGATTATTTTTATTGTTTTGTCTCTAAAACGTCTCCAGATGGTGAAAAATAAAACACGTGGCCTAGCTGTTTTCAGACCTGATTGTTCAGTTTGAGTCGTTTTTTAATTAAAACTGTTTAAATTCTCTGGTTTCAGCTTCTTCAGTGAATCTTTTCTGGTTTCTGACAGTAAACTGAACACCTCTGGACTTTTTTTTAACCATTTTCTGACATTTTAGAGACCAAACTGATGGATTAATTAAAAAAGTAATGAAAAGCTAAAACTAAAACCGTTCCTTAAGCGAGCGGTTTGTTAATAAAGCGTCCAGCAGCGGCTGAAGAGGCGTTCTAGGGCTGCAGGACGTCATGAACACAAACCAAATGAAGACATGAATCTTTTAAACCACAGACAACAGAAGAAGAGCGTCTTTAACATCTACGTCTGTGTTCAGGTGACTCCACAGATCAGTTCGTCTCTTTGGGGTCAAGAAAAGAAAAACTTGCGTCATAAAAATTCCTCCGTCGTTTTTTTTTTTCTTTTTTAAATCTAAACACTACGGGACTAAGGAGCTGCGTCTCTACTCTACGGCGGCGGCGGCGGCGGCCTGGCGGAGCTCGGCGTCCTACGGCTACTCTACGTCACTACAGAGTTACGTCCCTTTGCTCATCCGTACGCCCGACGTTTGGTTACACAACGAAAGCTTTGCTCGCTCAATAATTTACAGGTAAAATCAAAGTGTACAAGATGCTCGTGGAAATAAAACGCTCATCGGTGGGAGGAGAGAAGCCGTCACAGCTCGTCTGCTTTGGATCAAAACGTCTGCAGCTCGTCTGTCGAAGGAGAATCATGCAAAAGTCCTGCTGCTGCTCCGACCGACATGCTTCCTGCAGCTCGGATCAATAACTTATCGTCGATATAAATGATAGAAAGTGGTGAAGCGATATGTTGACGGAGCTGCTCCTACCTACCGTCTACGTCTCTACTCTATAAAAAAAGACTGAATGAGTCTGAAGCTGTGACGCGGCTCCTCATTGATCCGTCTCAGCACGTATCGGTTATTGATTACAGCACTTTGTTCTCGTTGCAACGATTTTCCAATTTAAAAAATGAGCTAACACACACACACACACACGCACACACACAC
>NW_007578528.1:209319-222641 GCF_000690725.1 Stegastes partitus | reverse complement strand
GCTGCAGCTGCGTATTTACTGTGCAGACATTTAGCTTTTACCAAGTCATGAAGTTTTTCACCTAAATCACAGAAACATTAGTTTAAAGTGGATGAAGATGGGAAATAAAAGCCAACCAATAAGAACGAACACACAACGCAGCGACAGTAACACACACACACAGACACACACACACACACACACACACACACACACGGCGACCTACTTGTCTGGCCTCCATTCAGGGACGCTGAGTGTTGGCGTGACGCAGACAGATGGGATGTTAGACGGACGCAACCAAAGAGCAAAAAGCAAAAACAAATCAAACGAGTTAAAACGGGACACGGAATGATGCAGGTGAGCTTCTGAGCGCGCTCAGTGGCCGCCCCCTACCTGAGCTGGCTGCGCAGCGACGTGATCTCCCGCGTCATGCTCTGGCTGCTGTCCGTCAGCTCCTCCAGCTCCCTCTGCAGCTTCCTCTTCTGGGCGTTGGAGCGCGAGTTCTCCTCCTCCACCTCCTCCAGCTGCCGCTTCAGCTGCTTCAGGCGTCCCATCGACTTGTCCAGCTGCAGGTTTCAGAGGCACAGATTAGCGTCGGCGGGATCAGCAGGCAGATTAACGCTGTTTTGGGGGAGAGTCGGTGTCTCTAACTTCCCATAGAGCCAACAGATGCGGGATTAGGATTACTCTGACTGAGCCGGATAATCGTCCAGGATGAGTTCTGGACGCTGACTTCATCCATTAGCTGATGACCGACCTGCAGCTGGCTGCTCACTGGGAGCTGTGGTTTGCTCACTGGGAGCTGTGGTTTGCTCACCTGCTCCCTGTACTGGTCGGCATGCCTCCGCTCGTCCTCCGCCTGCATCATCACCTCCTTCAGCTTCTTCTCCGTCTTCCTCACCAGCTTGTTGGCGATGGCTCGTTCCCTGAAAACACAAATGAACTCAATTTAAAACTGTCGGCATCCCGACTGATCAGCGTTTACTGAGCGATTTAAAACCTCCAACGTTTCTGTCTCACTGCCGCTGAGCCACGTCTAAAAACAGGATAAAAATAAAGTGTTTTCTGTTAAAAACTGAAAACTCTGAGTTCCTCTGTGCAACCGAAAAGCCACGACTGACTGGGCTCAGACCGACAGTCTGGTGACAGAAAATCAGAGAAGTTGTAACTGCAGCCAGAGTTTCCTCTGAGAGGCTGAGAGGAGCATCCAACCTCCTGGATCAATGAATGAAACGGATCAGAACCAGAGGCCAGAGGAGCCAGCTGGTGGAGATACATTCAGAAAAACAATAAAGTTCATGTTGGAATCAGAGCTGGTCTCTGATCAGATGTTCTGAGTGTCTCACTGTCTCTCCTGCTCCAGCTGCTCCTCCATGGAGTCGATCTTGGCCTCCAGGGCGGCGACGCTGAGCCGGTGTTTGCCCCTCACTGCCCCCTCCAGCTCGCCCAGCCGGGTCTTCAGCTCCTTGTTCTGCCTCTCCAGCTGCTCGCGGGCCGCCTCGGCCTTCTGGGCCAGAGTCCGCTCCCCCTGGAGCTGCACCGTCAGGGTCTCCGCCTGCAGCAGAACCAGAACACAGAGGGTTCAGCGTCCTGTCTATAGCTGTGTAGTCAGTTGTGTACCTGCAGCGTCGTCTCTACAGTTGTGTGTATATAGTTGTGTATATAGTGTGTATATATAGTTGTGTATATATTGTGTACATAGTTGTGTACCTGCAGCGTGGTCTCTATAGCTGTGTATATAGTTGTGTATATAGTTGTGTATATATTGTGTATACATAGTTGTGTACGTGCAGCGTGGTCTCTATAGTTGTATATATAGTTGTGTACCTGCAGCGTGGTCTTGCGCTGCCGCTCCGCCAGCAGCTCAGAGTTGCTCTGCTCCTCCTCCAGCTCCTCCTCCAGCTGACTGACTCGGGCCTCCAGCCGTCGCTTCTCCTCACACAGAGCGTTCCTGCACAGACGCACAACGTCAGCCAGAACCGACCCACAAACCTGCCATCAGCACGACGAACCGGGTCTGACACTGACTTTCCAGAGCTGCTGTTGACCATCTCGTCGGCCATCTCGTCCCTCTCCTGCTGGGCCTGCCGCTTGTGGCGCTCCGACACCGACAGCTCCTGCACGACCACAAACCAACGGAGAGTCAGAGAACAAACCTCAGACTGTGTTCTGCAGCAGCGGAGCCACCCAGCGGGCCGCGGACCAGTACCGGGCCGCACAGAGAGAATAAAAACGTTTTATTGACATTTTATTTATCAGCATGTTTTATTTTGAAAAATGGCCAGAACTGTGCTCGTTTCCTGAACTTGACTAAAAATCAAACTTCTTTAGGAAGAGACTCGATGCTGAGACAGAAGATAAAGTAAAAAATACACGTCGAGCAATGAAAGGTCATTTTATTTGACCAGAAAACACTATTATTATGAGTTGTCATGTGTGATGACCGGTCTGTAGGAAACGGTCTTTCTTGTAAAGCAGGTCGTAGGATTATTTAGTTCCTGCTCTCAGCTCCTGGTCGGTTTCTGGACTCCTCGTCCTCCTTCATGGATCTACAGATGTTCAGTTTGAGAGCTTCTGCCTGATTCAGCTTCACGTGGACCTCAGGTTTGAACCAAACAGACATCTTTAAGCTGAACAAGGTTCTTTTCTAAACTAGTTGAATCTTTCACAGAAGGAACGAAACACGAGCAGCTGGAATCAGTTTTTGTTTTCGGTCGTTTTTTTTGTTCCGTGTCTGATTTTTTTGCATTTAAGTCTCATTTCTTTAAGTTTCACATTTTGCTGTGGTTGTAGCTCCCCGTGTTTGGTGTCTTGTTGTTTGTATTTAGTTTTTCTAATTTTGTGTCTCACTTTCCACATTCTGGGTGTTTGTGTGTTTTGTTCTGGTCGTTCTGCTGTCAGTTGGAACCAGAACTCTTATTTATTCATGATTATCTGTCCTCCTGGGAGACTCTGCTGAACGGATCGATGTTTGGTCGACCTGCTCTGGATGAGAAGAAGAACACGTGAGCTCGTACCTCAGTCAGCTGCAGGACTTCTGCCTCCAGCGTTTGGATCTTCTTCTCGCTGTCCTTCGACTGAGCGATGATTTCGTCCCGCGACAGTTTGGTCTCATCCAGCTCTCGCAGAATCTCCTTCATCTGACCCTGCGATGAGTGAAGAGGCGTTTTAACACCAGACGGGCCCAGAAGCTGGATGTTTACCTGTGTGGGACGGTTCCTGTCCTACCTGCAGCCTCCTCAGCTGCTTCACGGCCTCTTCTTTGCCCCGGCTGGTCGCCTCCACCTGGGCTTCGGACTCCTGCAGCTCCGCCTCCAGCTGCTTCCTGGAGGAGACGGCCTGCGAGCGCTGAGTCCTCTCCTCCTCCAGCTGGATCTCCAGCTCCCTCACCTGCAGAGGAACACCTGAGTCACCTGGGCGCGGCCCGGCGGCCATGTTGTCTGCTTCCTGCCGCGCTGCCATACCTGCTTGCTGAGCGCCCTCCTCTTCTCCTCGCCCTTCTCCTCGCTGCTGCTGATCTCCCTCTCGAACTGGGCCTTCAGCGCCTGCAGGGTGACCTCCAGCCTCAGCCGGGAGTTCTCCGCCTCCGACAGCTCCTCCTCCAGCTCCTGGGTCTGGACCCGCAGGTTCTGGGCTTCGGTCTCGAGGCTCCGCCGGGTTCGTTCCAGCTCGTGGACCTGATGTAGAAAAGAAGCTGCGACTCACTGAGGACTCAGAGGAATAAAAACAGTGTCAGGAGGCTGATTCTTGTCTTTGTGCTGAAACGTTTTGTCATTTTGGACAAACTGAGTCACTTTGGATGAATTCTGAGTCATTTTGGACATTTGAGTCCTGTTGGACCCGCTGCTGTCACTGTGGACAGATCGAGTCCCTTCTGGTCACGTGTTGAGTCAACCTGAGCACATGTTGGGCGTTCTGGACGGATTAAATCATTTTGGACAAACATTCCACAACATTTTAGATTCATCTTTGTCATTATTTGTTTTGGTCAATTTGGACAGATTCTACAGATGTTAGACGACCTCCTTCCATTCTGAGCAGCCTCCAGTCATCTTGTATAAATACTGGATGATTACAGACAGACTACGGGCTGCTGTGGATGAATTCTGAGTCATTTCGGACAACTTGGACAAAAAATAAAAGCATCTATTCTCACGTTCTTGCCGACGTCGTCCTGCTGGTTGACGAGCTGCTCCATCTCTGCTCGGAGCTGCTTGTTGCTCCTCTCCAGCTCCTCCCGTTGGTCCTGGGCCTCCTGAACACACAAAGCCAGGAGGTTAAACACCGCCGTCACAGACTCAGGGCGAACACTCACCTGTGGACGGATTACCTGCAGGGCTCGGGACAACGCCAGGTATCTGGTCTCCTTCTCGCGGCTGTCGGCTTCGGCCCGGTCTCTCTCCTCGGCCAGCCGAGCGCTCACGGCCTTCTCCTCCGCCAGACACTGGAGGAGACGAGATTCTGCATTTAATCTGCCTCAAACACTTTCTTCACATCACGTATAATGTGTCTGGACATATATCCTACAGTCAGGTTTGATCTTTAATCGTTCCTCAGATGTTGTTGTTCAGACAGACTCAGATTAAACGTGATGATAAACCTGCTGATTTAAAACAAACAACCTCAACATGTTCGATTTCACAGAAAACATGACAAATAGTTTATGACTAAAACGTGGGTGGAGGTTTGATGGATGACAAGTTCTCCTGCAGAATCACTCAGCTGCTGCTGCTGACTTCCTCCCTGCAGACCACCTGGTGTCTCACCTGGTCGAACTTCTTCTGCCTCTTCTCCAGCGCCGTGCAGTTCTGCCTCTCCCTCTGCAGGGCCAGCGTCATGTCCTCGATCTCCTCCCTCAGCCGCTCCCTCTGCCGCTCCACCCGCTCCTTCTCCTCCTCCTTCTGCCGCTCCCTCTGGGTGGCGCTGTCCAGCTCCCTCTGCAGCTTCCTGCGGGTCTCCTCGCCGACCTCCACCGCCGTGTTCACCTCCTCCGACTGCTTACGGAGCTCCGCCAGCTGTGGACGTCCAGCACAGGCGTTGGTTACGAGTTTATCAAAACAGCATTCTGAGGAAGTCCTTCAACCCTCTGAACCCAAAGGAAGGAACTCAGACGGGTCTTCTGGGCACTGAGACACAGTCCGAGTCATCGTAGACCAATTCTGACTCATCTCAGGCCAGTTTGATTTTCATTTGGGACATTTATGACTCATCTTAGACACATTTTGAGTAGTTTTGGTGAGTTTTTCTTCCATTTTGAACAGATTTTGAGTCGTCTTTGGACACGTTTTTGTCATTTTGATCAGATTTTGGATGAATTTCTGGTCATTTCAGACAAACATTAAGTAATTTCTGGACATTTTTGAATCATCTTGGGTATGTTTTTGTCATTTTATTGAGTCATTTTACATCAGTTTTGTTTTCATTTTGGACATTTGACTCATCTTGAACACACTTTTGTCACTTCGGACTGACTGAGTAATTCTGGATGAGTTTTTCTCTCATTTCGAACAGATTTTGAGTCGTCTCTGGACACGTTTTTGTCACTTTGATCAGACCGAGTAATTTTGGATCATTTTGGAGAAATACTGACTCATCTCAGGCCAGTTTGATTTTCATTTGGGACATTTATGACTCGTCTTAGACACATTTTGAGTAGTTTTGGTGAGTTTTTCTTCCATTTTGAACAGATTTTGAGTCGTCTTTAGACACGTTTTTGTCATTTTGATCAGATTTTGGATGAATTTCTGGTCATTTCAGACAAACATTAAGTAATTTCTGGACATTTCTGACTCATCTAGGATATGTTTTTGTCATTTTGGACAAACATTGAGTCATTTTAGGTCAGTTCTGGTTTCATTCTGGACATTTACGAGTCATCTAGGATATGTTTTTGTCATTTTGGACAAACATTGAGTCATTTTAGGTCAGTTCTGGTTTCATTCTGGACATTTACGAGTCATCTAGGACATGTTTTTGTCATTTGAGACAGACAAAGTCGTTTTGGACGCATTTCTAAATGCAGAATGAAGCAATTTTGCTGAAAATTGCTCATATTTGGATAATTTTCCTGCAGGAACTGTGTGGTTGTTTCAACAAATGTTAGAAAATCCAGTAAATGTTTGTGTTTATCCAGGTTCTGGTTCTGATAAATGATGTAATTGTGATGATTATTTAAAAGGCGTCTTTTGAACCTTGCTGGTGGTTTTGGGCTTCAGAGGGATAAACATGAGGAATTTAAATGTGATGATTGTATGTATGCGTCTTGTACACGTGTTCTGTGACTTGTATGGAACAATATGAACTAGTGGAGTTAACAAGCCTGTGGCGGACCTGCTGGGTCAGGGTCTGGATCTGCCGGTTCAGCTCTTTGGCGCGCTCCTCCTCCTCCTCCAGCCTCTCCATCAGGCCGTTCTTCTCCTCCTCCAGAGCTCGGACTCTGGAGCTCAGAGCCATTTTCTGCCGGGTTTCATCCTGCAGCAGCTCCTGCAGCACAACCAAACACAACCGCATGAAGGTGACGCGTCTGTGACCCGGCGGCTAGCCGACCAAACCCTCCAGGTCCGTTACCTTGGCGTCGTGCAGCTGGCCCTCCAAGCTGCTCACTTCTTTAGAGAGACGGAGAGTTTTGGAGTCGGAGGACGACAGGTTGCCGGACAGAGACTCGATCTCACACTGGAAGAGACGAAGGAGGTTTCAGGTTCATGAACGGAAACAGGACAGAGTCTCAGACGGTTAGAACACAGAGAGCCTTCATGGCCTGATGAACAGGTAACAGCTCAGTTCAAGGTGTACCACCAGGGAGGATCAGAAGGTTCTGGAGCCGTAGCTGGCGGCTTTATGACAAAGTCAGAGTCATTAAGGATAAATGACCCACAGTAAGGTGAATTCGTCCCTCTGGGTCGGGCAGTCGGGGCCGAGGGCTGAATGTCCGGTTACTCATCATCAGGACACATTCACCAGCTGTTAGGCAGCTTTCTTTTATTTTGAACAAATTGTGCTTCATTTCAGATCAATATTAAAATACGATGGATAAATTGTGAACAGTTTTTGGATTAATTCTGTCATTATGGACATTTTCTGTTTTCATTTTGGAAACGTCTAAAGTCATCCTGGACACATTCTTGTCATTTTGGACAAGTATTGACAAACTTTGACTCCTCTTGGACACAGCACTGTCACTGCAGAGGAACATTTAGTGATTTATGACACATGTTTAGTTACTTTGGACAGATTTTAGTCATTGTTGGACATTTCTTTGGACACATTTACCAGACTTTGGACAGCTTTCTTCCATTTTGACTAAATTGTTTGGAGCTGTTTTGGATAAATTCTGTCCTTTTGGACCATTTTCTTTTCCTCTGAAGTCGATCCGGATGCATTTTGGACAGATGGAATAATTTTGGATACAGATTGAGTCATTCTGGACCGGTTCTGACTAGTTTTGGACATCGTTTGACTCCTCTTGGTCACGGCTTTGTTGAGCCACTGCAGAGGAATATTGAGCCGTTTTGGACACATTTGTTCATTTAATTGATTTAAATAATTAGAAGAAAAGAGAACACAAAGATTTCTATATGTAACTGTAAACTGTACATATGGAAATCTTTGTATCGTATCCTTTTTGTCCTGCTTGCTTTCTTACTTCTTATTTTCATTTCATGTTCTGGGTATTCTGATCTAACTATTTATTTTGTGCTCCTGTGATGAAACCGGTTCTGTTGTGGATCAGTGAAGCTGAACTCAGTCTCAGGTAACCCAACGTGAAACTCCAGCAGCAGTTCGGGTTTGGACACAGCTCAGTGCAGACGGTGTTCTACTGGGAGCAGAGCTGCACCAGGAGGCTCCTGTCAGACCTGAACCAGGTTTTATAGCATCTGGACCTCCCGACCCGGCTCGTCCTGGTGCCTCCGTACTGACCTGCAGCTTGTGCAGCCTCTCCTCGCGCTCCTCGCGCTCGCGGTCGGCCTGGACCAGCCGGGCGTTCAGCTCCTGCAGCTGGCTCTCGGCCCGCTTCCTGCCACGCTCGCTATCAGTCCGGCCCGCCTGGAGGCTCTTTAGCTCCGAGCTCAGGTTCTGCCGCTCCTCCTCCAGGACCAGCTTGGCCTTCTCCAGGGACTGGCGGGCCTGAGGGAGACAAAGACGGTGAGCGAGGCTCTGGTTGACCCGTGTGAGGGAGTGTCGGTGCCGCTCGTACCCTCTTGCTGTTGTCCAGCTGCTCCTGCAGGTTGTCGATGGCCGAGCTGTGCTTCACTCTCAGCTCTGACAGCTGGGCTTCGTGGCGCCGGGTTTCCTCTTCGACGCATCGCTGCAGGTCGCTGAGCTCCGCCTCGCGACGAGACCTGAGTCAGAAATGTTTGTTAAATACTGTCTATTGTCAGCTCAGGTCACAAGTTACAGCAGCTACAAGAGAAACAGGAGAAGAAATACAAAAGTGGAATAAAGACGACGATGAATCCTGATTTCCTGATGAATGAATCCTCATTTTTAAGTTGGACAGTTGTATTTAACCCACTCTGAGTCACTGTGGATGAATTCTGAGTCCAGTGTTGCATCTTGGACATTTTAATTCATACATGAACAGACGTGACGTTCTGCTGTGTTGTTGTTCTGACAACGAGAACAAACACACGACAGCAACAATAAACCCTCATGCTGAATCACTCTGGACAATTTTTAACTCATTTTAGAGAATTTTATTTCTTTTTGGACAAATGTTTGTCATTTTAGTCAAGTTTGAAGAGATGTTGACTTTTTTTAAAAATTATCTTGTACAAGTTTTTGTCATTTCGACAAACTGTGAGTCATTTTGGACGTTATTTTGTTCATTTGTTTGTGTTCCTCAACATCCACAGCGAGTTTTAAACAAATTTAAACAAACATAGAATTATTTTGGGATGAATTTGAAGTATTCTCAGACACGTTTTTGTTAATTTTGGATAAATTTCGAGTCATTTTGGATATTTTTTTTCATTCTGGACGTTTTTTCAGCATCCACACTGAATCATTTTGGACAAAGTCTAGTCCTCCTAGACACGTTTTTCTTATTGAGCACAGACCGAGTCATGTTTTGTGCCATTTTTAGCAGGTTCGTGTCATGTGGGACAAGGTTTTGTTCATTTTTTGACTCGTCTTGAACACGTTTTGTCATTTTAGAAAAGTTTTATCCCTACATATATTATGGTATGGCACCTAACGACCAGACCAAACACAAACCGGACCCTTTGAGTTCATGCCAGCTCCCGTCCTCACCGTAGCTCCTGCTGGGCGGCTGTGGTGTCCAGCGTATCTTCTAACTCCGTCCTCAGAGCCTCCAGCTCCTCTCCCAGGTCTCGCCTCTGTTTCTCTGCTCTTTCTCTCATCCCTCGTTCGTTCTCCACCTCCTCCTTCAGCTCCGACACCTGGGACAGAGCCTCCCTCAGAGCCCTCTGGGCTTCAGCCCTCCGGGCGCCTTCCTCCTCCAACCTGACGACGAACAAACATGAATCAGTAAACCCAGCGTGAAGCTCCACCGCCGCCCAGCGCTGTGGTTCCTGTGGATCCTACCGGCCCTGCAGCGTCGTGATCTCCTTCTCCTTCTGAGTCAGACTCCCCTTCAGCTCGGCAGACAGCATGCCCAGATCGGAGAGCTGCTCCTGGGCCTCCAGAGACTCGTTCTCCATCCTCCTCTTCCACTTCTCCTGCTCCAGCCGGCCTTGCTCCTCCCGCTTCAGACGCTCTGGAGGGCGAAACATCAGGACACGTCCAGGTTAGAACCAGTTACATACGTGATGCTGTAGCCGGTAGTCGGCTCTGTTTCACCACATCTTTAGTGACGTCGTCCGTTTTAGCCAAAAGTTAAAACTGTTCACGTTCCTGAACAAACCCGACTGATCCAAAAACCTGCCAGCAGGTCTGGAAGGAATTAAAAAAATAAAACATCCCCCAAATTTGATCAGCCTGAAACTGTAAAACCAGAAAGAAGTGTCAGATTTTACCCTTTTTTTGGGTTGAGTGACTCAGCATTTCTTATTTATGCTGAGTCACTCTGGATTTATTTTGGGACATTTTCAAAAGTCATTTGAGACAAACTTTGAGTCGGTTTGGCCACATCCTGAGCTGCTTTACACACATTCTGAGTCATTTTGAGCCATTAGGGACACATTTTGACACAATTTGTATAATTTTTAATTTATTTTGAGTCACTCTAGACTCATTTTGAGTAATTTTCAGAAGTCTTGAGTCATTCTGGACACATTCTAAGTCAGTTTGAAAATTTTTAATTCATTTAAAAAAAGGTTTTGAGTTGTTTTGGACACATTATGAGTAGTTTTTAGCACTACTAGTCATTTTAAATTAAATTTGAGTCATTTAGGACACATTTCAACACAATATGTCTCATTTTTAAATTTATTTTAAGTCACCTGGGATTTATTTTGAGTCACTTTCAAAACATTTAAGTCAGTTTGGCTGAATTTTGATTAATTTTAAAAAGGTTTTGAGTTGTTTTAGACACATTATGAGTAATTTTGGATTCTGGATTCATTACAAGTAGTTCTGGATAAATTCTGAATGATTTTGGATTCGTTCTGAGCTACTTTGCACACCATTTAACTGTTTTTTCAGTTTTGTGTTTTAACTTTCCAGAACAGCACTCCTACTCTTATTGTACGCTGAGCTTACAACGACAACACAGACTTTCTGATTCCGATTATTCTGATAATCTTTTTTTTTTTTTTGATATTTTGACTTGTAGATCCAACATTTTAAACCCGAACTGGTTCTGTGCGATTCACACAAATCATGTGATGTGGATTAAAGCAGCTGTTTATGCTGAGAGTTCATCAGTTCACCTGAGAGCTGTCTGAAGGATGATGGTTCATCAATCTCACACCTGACCTCGACTAGCTGATGGCGGCTGTAATCTGATTACTCGTGCAGCCGGTCTTACCCTCGAGGTCGGCGATGACGGCTTCCTGTTTGTTCTTGAGCTTGTTCAGACTCTTGGTCTTCTCCTCCTCCTCCGTCAGCTGGTCGGTCACTTCGCTGAGACGCTCCTCCAGCAGCTTCTTCTCCTGCTCAGAGGAAACCAGGTCAGTACGCTCACTGATGAACACCACCTGTGTGTAGATGTGCTGTTCATCGGGTGTACGTCAGGGTTCTAGCTTCACCTTGCTGAGCCGGTCTCTCTGCTCCACGGCAGTCAGCAGGTCCGTCTCCAGACTCTTGGCTTTGGTCTCCAGAGTCACCTTCTCCAGCAGGAGGCGCTGCCGAGCGCTTTCCTCCTCCTCCAGCTGCTCCTCCAGGTCCTGAACAAGTCACAAACAGGACATTACAGCCATCAAGTACAACCAGACTGAACTCCACAGCGTTTCTGTTGTAGAGCTGCAGAGCGATCTGCTGCCTTCCAGTTTAAAGACAAACTCTGTGGTTGTTCGTGTTTCGTCCTGAGTGACGCCAGCTGAAGGATGCAGCGACGGGTTTCTGCTAAACAGCGACGGAGGACGTGTTTTGGAGGCAGGAACGAGACACTTGACATTAAAAATGAGTTTATGGATCTACAGAAAGACCCGAGTGGATCGGTTCTACTGCACGATACGAGTCGTCTGAGAAACATCAGCCAGAACCATGTGTTGGACAAACGGTCACTTTACACATGTTTCTGTCTGATTGATGCATTTAGGATCATTATCATACATTACATCCTGGACACACTGTTATTAACTAATTAGTCATTTTGTTGATATTTTAATCATCTGTGATGCATTTTTGTTGTTCTAGTACAATTAAGTCACTTTGGACTCATTTTGAATAATTATGGAAAGTTTTTCATCATTCTGGACAAATTTTGAGGCACATTTGGTGAATTTGGAGAAATTAAGGAAACATTTTAAACACATTATAATCATTTTGGAAAGTTTTGAGTAATTTTGGATTAATTATAGGTCATCGTGGACACATTTTCATCATTTTGAACAAACTTTGAGTGATTCTGGATGGATTTTGAGTCAGTTAGGACATATTCTGGAGACAATTAAACAAAGTTTTAGTTCATCTTGGCAGGTTTTGAGTCATTTTGGACACCTTTTGAATAATTATGAAAAGTTTTTAATAATTTCAGAGCAATTTTGATTCATTTTTGGTGAATTTGGAGTAATTAGACATATTTTGGACACATTTTGAATCATTTTTTACATATTTTTGATGAGTTTTAGGTAATCTTGGACACCTTCTCATCATGTTAGACCAATTGAGTCCTTTTGGAAAGTTTTGAGTGATTTTGGATGGATTTTAAGTCTTTTAGGAGATATTTTGGAGACATTTTTAATCATTTTTGACACATTTTGAGTCATTCTAGGTAATCTTGGAAGGTTTTGAGTCCTCTTGGACACCTTCTAGAGCGATTTTGGACACATTTTGAGTAATTTTGGAAAGTTTTGAATAATTTTTGACATATTTCCCGACATTTTGTGTGAATATGAAGTGATATTACAAAGGTTTGGAGTCGTCTGTGACACCTTTTTGTCATTTTAGATGAATTTTGAGTCATTCTGGACATTTTTTTAAATGATCTTTGACAACTTTTTCTTACTGTGGATTAAACTATTTTGAGGGAACACTGAAGCTGCGTCCTTCGCTTCCTGTCAGCTGTGATTGGCTGAATGAACACAACCCGTCCTCACCTGTATGTTCTGCTGCATCCTCTTCTTCTCGTTGGTCAGCTGGACGCCCCTCTCCTCCTCCTCCTCCAGCCGACTCTCCAGCTCCCCCAGCACCTCCTCCAGCTCCTGCTTCCTGCTGGCCAGCCTGGCCCTCATCTCCTCTGCCTCGGCGAACAGCTCGGCCTCGGCCTGCAGCTGGTCGGCCAGAACCGCCTTCTCCTCGATCAGCTGCGGGAGGAAGAGCGGTGAGTTGGTGGTAACGGAGGCTTCGGGGCGGGTGGAGCCGGCAGAACAGGTGCATTTACCTGAGCGTGCTTCCGGTCCAGGTCCGAGAAGTCCTGCTCTGCTCGGGTCAGTTTGTCTTTGGCCTTCTGCAGCTCGGCCTCCCTCACCTGGATCTCCTCGTCCTGCCGGGTCACCTGCAGCAGAGGCTTCACCTGGACGGCACAGAACACGGAGCAGGAGTCAGTGTGAGGAATATGTCATTAATGTTATTCTGTGTGTTTCATATCAAGTATATACGTATATAAGCACAAGATTCTGTAAAAGAAACAAGACAAAAACAAAAACACATAATTAAGTGAAATAAATAAAAATAAAAATCATAATAAATAAGAAGACAAGTCAGAAAAGGATTCCTGTTTTAAATTTGGGACATTTGACCAAAAGTAATAAATTAACTTCAGCATTTTTACCAGATTCGGT
>NW_007578528.1:200996-208389 GCF_000690725.1 Stegastes partitus | reverse complement strand
CGAGCGAGGAAGCCTCTGGCGGCGCTCTGGAAGCGAATGATGGTGTCGGTGATCTTCAGGTCTCGTTCCTCCTCCAGATGGGCCAGAACTCCGGCTCTGAAGAAGACTTTACTCTGACCGACCCTGAACAGGTTGTGGTCCAACTCCAGAGCGCTGATCTGAACCAGGACAGTTTACATCAGTGTCATTTCTGATAAGATCAACCAGAACTGAACCAACCCCCCCGACCTCCTCAGAACCACGTAGGTTCAGTGTGTCTATCTGCTGTTCTGATGAAGTTCTGAGGCTCAGAAATGATGGAAAAAGTCCATTAAAGTGATCAATCTGGACCCTCCTCTGTGGACCTCTGGAACATTCACAGTCTGAAGGTAGAACTCTGGTCAGTAGATAAAGGTGCTGCAGATACAGAACCAGATGTTCTGAGGAGGTTCTGGAGGATTATTCATGGTGAAGAATGAACATCTGAGTGAGCTGAAGCTACTCACCATGAGCTCCGACGCCTGTTTTCCGTCCATGAAGGTTCGAGGGATAGCGTTTGGAGTTAAGATCTCATATCTGGAGGACAAACAGATCTCATGAAGCAGAGCAGGTGTTTCATCAGCGGGTGGAGAAGCAGAAGGAAAACCCTGAACACTCACCTCTGTCTGAACTCCTGGAACGGGATCCGGTTGGGGAAGCCTTGTCTGCAGATCCGGATCCCCTCCAGAACGCCGTTACACCTGAGCTGGTCCAGAACCAGGTGAGGGGATAGTTTACCGGCCTGAGGAGACCAGCAGAGGAGTTAAAGAACCAGCAGAACCAGCAGATGTTTGCAGATGGGTCCTTCCACCTCAGTTCATCAAATATAACACTTTATAAGGGACTCTTTGAAATACTATTTTTTCTTTTTTGACTTTTAAAGAAGTTTCAGATTTAAGCTGCAAATCAAAGTCGAACCAGTTACCGCATACAATTCCCCTAAAAAACAAAAATCCAAATAATATGTGGATATATTATTATAAAAAAGGAACATTTTAAATCACCAGTCAGACTTACTGAACTTATGACACTCGTCTGATTGGTCAGAGGCCATAGCAACTGTGCTGTCATGTAGCCTGACCTTTGCTGATTGGCCGGATGACAGGAAGTTACCATACATGGTTTCTTGCCCAGTAAAGGGTTAAAAACAGTTCACAGCATCTCATAATAATCTGTTTTTTCTGTGCATATGTCTGTTATTAATTAAAACATTTGGGTGTTTTTGGGTTTAAAATTGGTAAAGAAGGCGGAGTCATGTTGATTTTTCTTCTTCCAATCAGTGGATCGATGTTTGAAGAGCTACAACCTGTGGCTGGAGTCCTGAGGTTCTGCAGCCACATCACTACCTACGTCTGGTCTTCAGCAGCACAAGCAGCTTCATAGAATAACACAAACCAAGTTTCCAGCCTGTTACAGCAACGTTAAGCCCTTTAAGGACAATTTCTGAGTCATTTTGTGCAAGTTTTAAAACATTTTAATTTAATTTTACCTGATTTATGACGGCTTTAGGCTACTTTGGGCAACTCTGAATCGTTTTTGACAGTTTTTAATTCATTTTATGTTTTGAGCCATTTTGGAAAAGTTTAGAAGTTTCATTTTGCACCACTTTAGAGTCCTTTAGGACCATTGTTGAGCCATTTTAAGTTCTAATTCTTATTATTTTTTGCGGATGTTTGGCGTCTCACCCTCTTCTCGTGGTTGGGGATGATGCAGCGCAGGAAGTTGGGGTTGGTGTTCCTCAGTGTGGCCATCAGCTTGGTCAGAGACTCTTTGTAGAGCTGACCGACGGTCCTGAACATCCCCTTCTTAGTCTTCAGTCCCGACGCTCCGAACGTCACCGGACCGCTGCTCTCGCCTGAAGACACCTGGTCCAGGCCCACGATCCGGTCCACTGCACCACAACACGCACGTTAACCATCAGGAGTGAAAAACGATGACGAACTAATCTACTCAACACCAGGACATGATGTTCTCACAGCTGACATCAGATGGACCTCTGCGGTCTTTAGATTGTCTGGTCCAGCGTCAGCATCACGTACAATAATCTGGTTGTTCCATCTCAAACCATCAGCGTCGTTTAGCTCGACCATCTCTGATCTACTTTTTAAATCATAAACTCTGGATATTTGAAATGGTATCTGTGAAGGTTTAGCTTCATTTGTCAAATATTTTTTGAGATAACGTTTTTTAAAAACTGCCCGTCGATCTGCTTTCTGCAGGTTTTTACTCACATTGTCTGAACAACAACATGTGAGGAAAACCTGAAATGTTCTCTGTCTCATCACGTCACTGATTCAGGATCTGTAATATTGGACAGTAGATCAGTAATCTGATTACTGATCAGTCAGATTTAAACGTCAGAATAAACCTTCTGGAAGTGGGTCGACGGGTACTTACAAAAAAACCCAACAACTAAGAAAGCACTCGATCTATGAAGCTGAAACTTCACAAACATCTTTACAAATATTCATATTTGATGTGATAAAGATTCCAGTCAGAGGAGCAGAAGCTTTCCTCATGACCTGATGGTTTGTGATGGATCTCTGCAGCAGATTCAGGATCACGTTTCTGCTCGCGGCTGGTTTGATTCTTTTCTTTTTGTAAATGTGCCCAATAGCTACTGTTCAGCTGTTGTCTGTTAAACCGAAGCCTCAGTGAACCTCATCCAGCTGCAGCACGAGTCCTCTGTGATCCTGAATGTGGCTTTTGTGGTCCAATGAGAACATGCTGCTCCTGAAAGAGCTCAGCGTGAAAGAATGGGTTCAAACAATCACTGCAGTGTCAATGAAACCCAGAGAGAGAGCGACACGGTGACGACACACAAAAAACACCAGCCGAAAACACACACCGCAATCAAACACAGAGGAGGAGGAGGAGGAGGAAGGAGGAGGAGGAGGAGGAGGAAGGAGGAGGAGGAAGGAGGAGGAAGGAGGAGGAAGGAGGAGGAAGGAGAAGTAAACCTACTGTCCGAGCCATTAGCCTGCAGTGTGGCATAGGAGTCAAAGAAGTAGACACGAGGAAGAGTTTGAATGTCTGGTTAGTGCAGAGGAAGAGGAGGAAACAGGAGGAGGAAGAACAGAAGGAGGAGAGAGAAGACCGTTAATATGCAACAGAAAAAAGCTTCATTGGTTTAATTTGGCAGAAAACACTGAAGTCTGTTAAGAAGTAAAGGCTGTAAACTTTAAAACTGATCAAACTCCACATAGCAGCGAATAAACAAACATGATTCTTGTAGATTAATGGTAGCAGCTGGACCTGCTTGAGTTCCTTGAAGATGTTCCACCTTCATCCAAGAGGCTTCATCAGCTCTGACTGACTAGTCAGGAGATCCAGGTACTGATATCCTGAAGGAGACGTTAACACCTGAGTTTGGGTTTCAGTTGGAGGTTTGTTGGGAACCCCACTGTGTCAGGAGGAGCACTAACGAGTCACATAACGAGGGGGAGGAGCCACAAACCCCCAAATGAAACCCAAACTCAGGTGTTAGTGTCTCCTTCAGGATATCAGTATGTGGAACTCCCAACTAGTCAGTCAGAGCTGATGAAGCCTCTTGGATGGAGGTGGAACGTCTTCAAGGAGCTCAAGCAGGTCCAGCTGCTACCATGAACCTACCAGAAGAACCAGGACCTGGAGGACTGAGGATCTTCACAGACACAACCAAACGTCTCACCCTCCTTCCAGAGCTCTGAGACGAAATGATCCGACGACTGGTGCAGCAGCGACGCCACGTTGTCGTTCAGAGGATCCATGTTCTTCACCAGCCAGTCGTCGGCCTTGTAGTCCACCTGAGGAGGTCACATGACCCGCGTTAAAGACGCCCGCAGGCCGTCGGTTAGACGGATAATAAGGTAGAAAAATGGAGGACTACCTTCCCGGCGTAGTGGATGATGGAGAAGTCGGCCTCCCCTCGCGGCTGCTTGGACTTGAAGAACTTGGGGTGGCTGCCTTGCTCCCCGGACAGCTTCTCCACGAAGGATCGGTCCGTCGCCCGGGGGAACCAGCACTCCTCATCCAGCAGCGCCAGGACGCCGGGAGGGTGGGCCTGCAGAGGAGAAGGACAGACTGCTGAGGAAACCTGCTGAGACCAGAAGGTGCCACTGCAGATAAATAAGGAACCAAGTGCAGCTCATTCATGCTGATGTTCCTAAATGTGTGTTGGTAGAACCTCCTGTTCTTCTGCTGTTCTTATTTATGAAGAGTTCATGAACAGATACCTCCATCTTCACAGACCTTCATAAACCCACTGCTCCATCGTCTACCTGACACAACATCCATCAGTTATCTCTGTTTCTACTGAGTCACGTCCACTCAGCTTCACTTTGACTGATTTTATCTCAAGCAAACAACAAAAAACAAGTTTTCTGAAAATCTACAAAAATGGAGTTTTCTGTTTGTGCAGATGAACTCTTCACTTGTTCTTCCAGTGTTGTACCTGTCAGACACCTGTGGACACCTGTGGACACCTGTGGACACCTGGAAACATGCTGGACCAGCTGGTTTACAAAAATAAATAAGAAATTCACTAAACGTCTCATCGACTTCATGTGGTTCTGGTTCCACAGAGCTGCAGGACTTCAGAGAAACATGAACCTCAGCGAAGAAGAACACAGTGCTCAGGTAATAACAACAACAACAACAACAATAATAATAATAATAACAATAATAATAGTACGAACCGGCCTCTCGATCAGGTCGATGCAGGGCTGCAGGTCCAGGCCGAAGTCGATGAAGTTCCACTCGATGCCCTCTCGCTGGTACTCCTCCTGCTCCAGGATGAACATGGTGTGGTTGAAGAGCTGCTGCAGCTTCTCGTTGGTGTAGTTGATGCACAGCTGCTCGAAGGAGTTCAGCTGCACGGGAGGGATTCAGGAGAGCAAAGGTGTCACCGTTCACGCACCGGCCGAGACAGACACAGAGTTTATTTCTCCATAACGAGGCTCCTCTGGATGCACCTGGAGAGCTGCAGGTCTGAGGGACGCTGCCACCTGTGGTCAGGTGGAACGTCCAGGTGTGTTTTACTGAAGCCCTTTGGATTGTGTCACGGTGAGATCACTCCTTTATTCAGCTGCATTTATGTGTCTGAACTCATTTATTTTAATGATTGTTAGCCCTAAAATTATTACTTCCTCCTCAATAAATTGGCTAAAATTCTAATTAACCGTCTTTTCTGCCGTCATTAGAAATACGTCTTTAAAAATGATCAGGATTGAACATTTTATCATATCAGCCCTAAATAAACCTGAAAGCAGAACTCTGCTCTACTCGGATCAGTCTGTCCAGAAGGATTTGGGTTTTTGAACAACCTGACAACACAGATGAGTTTTTATTTCAGTGTTTTATATGTTTAGTTTTGTGTTGCTGTGGCCTTCAGGAAACATCACTGGTTCACTTCACCCATAATCAGATTATTGATCTACTGTCCAATATGACAGATTCTGAATCAGTGACTGATGAGAACTAACAGAGAACATTTCAGGTTTGATCTTTAATGGTTCCTCAGATGCTGTTGGGTCGACGGGGAACTTTAAAAGACAAAATCATCTCATCAGTGCTTCAAATATTGAGCTGAAATCTCACAAATCTCGGTATGAATGAACATTTTATAACATTTCAGACAAATCAGAGGAGAAACAGAGAACGTGTGAACTTGAGATGGAGCAACTCGTGAACAAACCTGGAAGATCTCGAACCCTGCGATGTCCAGGATGCCGATGAAGGAGGCTCCTTGTCTCTGCCGGCGGTCCAGAGCTCTGTTGATCCGGTGAACCAACCAGCGGAACAGACGCTCGTACGTCGCCTTGGCCAGAGCTTCTACGGCGAAGTCGGCCTGCAGGAGGAGACACAGCGGTCAGGAGCGCCCCACGTGGACCAACAGGTGCACGTCCTGGTGAACCCAACGGCCTACCTGCTCTTTGGTCTGAGCCTTCTGGACGTACTCGCGGCCCACTTTGATCCGCGGCGTCAGGATGGCCCGGGTGAACTCCAGCACGTTGATGCCCAGCAGGTGGCACAGCTTCTGGGCCGCCGTGTTGTCGGGCATCGAGGCCTGGTCCTGGTTCTTCTCCTTCATGAAGGAGATGTTTCCAAACTGGAGCACGGCGGAGATGACCTTCAGCATGGCTGCAGGAGGAGACACATGAAGGAGGTCATGTCCAGGAGCAGACACACAGCAAACAGACGGGCTTTGGTTCTGAGTGTTTCCTACAGAGCAGCTCCTCGGGGGTGAAGCCCATGATGGCCATGGAGTCCATGGTCTGGGTGAAGTTCTCCGAGTCGCTCTGACCAGGAACAGGGATGGAGCCGCCGCTGAGGAACCGGTACTCATCTGCAGTACCGAGGAGCAGGTCGGCTGAAGGAAACAAAGACGTTTAAGACATGAACTCATACAACAAGACAACATGCTGCTTTCCAGTCTGCTCACCTCTGGTTTCCTCTGTAGCTCCACACAACAGCTGGTAGAAGATGTGGAAGGTTCTCTCGTCTTTGGCCTGACGTGTAGCTCGAGACTTTTCAAGGAGGTCTGGATTCATGTGGTCAAGGACACGTCATCACAAAAACATCTTACATTACACTTTAATCTGGGCCCGTTTCTAGTTTCTGTTTCAGATCAGTCTTTCGAACGTTGAGATGAACTGTGTGGTTGTGTTCATGTGCACACTGAAGGATACAGGTTTCAATGTTGGCACCGACGATGTATCCCGCCACGTCAAAGTTAATGCGGATGAATTTACCCTGAAACAGACCAAGCTGAGTTAGTTTACAGTCCAACTGATGAGAGAACTTTGAGGAGACACCAGTCCAGACTCACAAATCTGGACGAGTTGTCGTTCTTGACGGTCTTGGCGTTGCCGAAGGCCTCCAGGATGGGGTTGGCCTGCAGCAGCTGCCGCTCCAGTTCGCCCTGAGACACACAGCAGAGCTCAGATCAGCTCCTCACACCTCCACAGGGCTGGAAGCACCTCCGACGCTCTCCGTCTGCAGCAGCTCGTCAGCCGTTATGCAAAACACACTCGTGACTCATCCACGGAGAGCAGACGACACAAACGGACGAGCTTCAGCACCTGAAGGAGCTTCACACCACAAACACGTCCCTCCACCGTCCAGCTGATGATTCTCAACACAAGGCCTGATGACGGACGCTCGTTAGTTACATAATCAGTTATTACCTGTTAGAAACATTTAAATGTTCTTCATCTTGTAATCTCTCATGAATCATTAACCCTCTGAACCCCGGCAGGTTCTGGTTTAAAAAAAAATAAAAACTAATTGTCAAAACTGTGCCGTTTATTTGTCAAAAAAATAAAATAAAATCTGTAAAGATTCTTGAGGGTAAAATCCAACCTGCTGGATCAGAACCAGAGACCAGAGGAGCCAG
>NW_007578528.1:182616-199500 GCF_000690725.1 Stegastes partitus | reverse complement strand
GGAACATCTTTCTACATCTGATGGTGGAACATCTTTCTACATGATGGAGGAACATCTTTCTCCAAAGCGGTGCAGATGTTATTTTTCAGTGAAACATGAGCCACAGTGAGGAACCATGTGAGGGACTAAACGCCGGTCCAGAGGGTTAAATGGAAGCTAACAGCGCTTGGTTGAGAATCACAGTCGTCTTGGCGACGCTGGAAGCTGCGTGTGGACTGATTCCAACCAGCTGCGATGCATCGCTGCGTCGTCACGGTACCGATGCAGCAGCAGCTGATTACAGGTGATGCTGTAAAACCGTCACCGCTAAGAGGCAGACACACACAGAGCAGGAGGCTGACGGGACTCAACACAAAGCAAACGATGTGCGCGGCGGCGGCGGCTGCACACATCGACCGAGCTGCTGCGACGCGCCCACACCTGCACACACCTGCACACACCTGTTCCTACAACCAGCCGAGGCTGCTACGCGTCGCCGGGACTCTGTAATCAGCCTCGACATCCAACAAGAAACCGTGCCAAAGAAAAGCAGAAGATAACGTACGAGGTGCACAACAAAGGAGGAGATACGATTCTGTCTGTGCAGCCAGAGAATCGTATCAGGCCGAGGAGAGCCACGGCTGTGGACAGAAATCAAAACACTTCCACTAAATGTGAGGCTGTTTGGACGACGACATCTCAGGAAGTACTGAAGATAACAAGAGTTCTGTTGTTCTCATCATGTCACTGATTCAGGATCTGTCATATCAGATCAATAAACTCTGATCATAGCTGAGTTTAAATATGACAGTTCATCTCTGAGCTCATGAACAAAACAATGAATCAGAACCAGAGACGTGTTCTGACCCACACGTAGCTGCAGGTCACAGCAACACTGAACTAAACCTACAAGATAGTTTAATGGGAAATATTTGGGCACAAAAAAGAAAAAAAGTGTTGAAGTTCACAACTGATGAAGCAGATGTGACGAGCTGTAGCTCAGAAACAGAACCAGTGGGAGAAGATCTGGTCCAAGCTGAGCAGCGTTCTGGAGTTTCTGCATCATTTCAGGCTTTTATTTACGATACGATGAGAATTTATTGATCCCACGGCGGAACAGTAATTATTAGTTTAGACTGTCCAGTGGTATGATCTATAATCATGACACCATGAGTAGAAATGCTGCCATCACTGCACACATGAGTCAGTATCTCCTGAGGTGTCACCGTCCAGACCTGCTCTACGTCTCCCCACCAGCCAACCCAAAGCTTGTAACGCAGTCATACTCACATATTGTAAACTCTGGAGGGTTGTGGACAGAAATGAGGAGATTAGGTGGTGATGGATGAGATAAACACACAAACAAAAAGAAGGACAAATGAGACAACAATCACAACAACAAACAAAATAAATAATACAACAACAACAACAACAACAACAAACAAAATAAACAAATCAGATCTCCAGTTACAGGGTCTGACTGTTAATGAGGAGCAGCAGTTAGTCATCAGAGCAGGAAACAGAAGAGACGGGAGGCAGCAGCGTCCACTCACCCGGCTGGCCAGAGAGCTGCCTCTGGTCAGGGACCGAGAGCCGTCCGCCTGGCACCAAGGCAGCAGGAGGAGAGCAAGGAAGCAGAGGAAGGAGGGAAGGAGGGAAGGAAGGAAGGAAGGAAGGTCAGAAACGATGCTGAGATCATGTCGGAAGAAAAAGAGGAACAACTGACAGAAGCTTCAGCCTCCACTGCAGGAAGTAAACATGAGGAAAATGTGTTTTTATTACTGGAAATACTTTCATGTTTTGAAGGCAGTAGACGGTGAATAAGGTGTGAATAGATGCAGAATGCAGGTAATAAAAACATGTGACTCAGAGTCCTGCCACCTCGTCGTGTGACACTTTGATGGATGCGCTAAAGCTTCGTCACATGTTTGAAATCTTTTTTAATTTAACCTGCATTTAGCAGGAAAACGGCTAAAGAACCGTCTCACTGACATCAGCAGCATTAATTATCAGGTTACAGATATATAACAGTTTACATAAGGATTAAATAAGAACTAAGAGTCCAGCTAATGATGATTATCTCAGCGAGCCAGCGTGAGTCACAGATAACATATATACACATCTGTCAGCGGGTATTGAACAGCAGCTTGTCAGATCAGTTAAAAAAACAAAGATAAGATGTTTTCTTTAGTAATTTAACCGCACAGTAATCAGCAGCGACAGGTCAGCTGTTCGTTAGCGTTAGCTTGTTCTTCTGGTGTTTTAACGTGTACATTTGAATTCACTCAGCTGAGACCTGTAGCTCCTGTTTTCTGTGAAACCTCCGTTTAAAGCAGTTTGGTGGCTTTAAGAGACAATAAACAGGCTTCAGCTCCTCGTCACCACGTCTGACGTTTACATTTTGGGCCTGTCGGGCAAAAGCTAGAATTTAAAAATGTCCAATCAGCAGAGACGTTTAGGAGACAGTAGCAGAGAAACCAAGCTAGCTAGCGCTACAGCAAACTAATACAAAAAATATTACTAGCTTAGCATAAAGTCAGCTAGTTTGTTAGCTAGTGCTACAGCAAGGTAATACAAAAAACATTATTAGCTTAGCATAAAGTCAGCTAGTTTGTTAGCTAGTGCTACAGCAAGGTAATACAAAAAACATTATTAGCTTAGCATAAAGTCAGCTAGTTTGTTAGCTAGTGCTACAGCAAGGTAATACAAAAAATATTATTAGCTTAGCATAAAGTCAGCTAGTTTGTTAGCTAGTGCTACAACAAGCTAATATAGCCAAAACATTATTCGAGTAGCATTAAGCCAGTTAGTGTGTTAGCTAGTGCTTCAGCGAGCTAATAGAGCAAACCATTATTGGCTAAACTTAAGTCATCTAATTAGGCTTTTAGACAGATATTAATATGTTTTGGGGGTTTGTTTTAATGCTAGTTTATTGCTATGCTACCATATTAGATGTTAGCAAACATAATTAATCAGAAATCTAACATTAGCAAAGCTATGATTTTGAAGTGATTGATGTCTGTGGGGGGTTCCCCAAGCGGTCCTGCTCTGACACCGTCTGGGTTTACAGAGGAAGTTTTTGTTTGTTATAATTTTAGTAGTAGTTGTTTAATACTATTTAAAGGTTATTAAATGAAAACTAACTAATTGTCAGCAGGCTTTTATTTTTGTAACGCACCTGTACAGGTTCCTTGTTCCTGCCCAGGGTTCCGCTCTTATGGGACGAAGCAACATGAGCCAAATACTGGATGACCTTCTTGGTGTTCTCCGTTTTTCCGGCTCCGGACTCGCCTCTGCAGATCACAGCAACACAAAGCGACCGAGTGACCAACACACCGGCTACACAACACACATGTGGTGCCAGTTATGGACGATGAGTTCAAAGAGCACACAGGAGCCAAACGCAGCGCTGCAATAAAGGCCGAGCTCCCGCGGTGCGTTCAAGGCCTCGGGTCTAAACAGAAAGCAGGTGTGGAGGACGCGGCGCTGTTGCTTTTGGAGGAGAACGAAGGAGAGAGGAGTAAAAATAGAAGCTGAGGAAGACCTAAAAGGAGCAGACGCCACAAAAACACCGATTTAAGACCAAACTGAGGCGTCTGACAATGACAGGAAGTGGAGCAGGAAGACGAGGTGGCAGGTGGACGAATCACAACACAGGATTTAAAGCTCAGTTCTGACACGTTTAAAAACATCCACCAGAAGCAGTGAGTGAAGACGAGGATGTCAGGCTGGTGGCTGAACGCTGCACCTCCTGACTTCATGAAGATGTTTAGAAACCTGACCAGAGTGACCACACACATTTCACACGCAGCATCATACGGAAAAAATCATCGAAAGCTCATTTTATTTACTGTTGGACACGATAACGACCTCTTCCCCTAATTTGTTTGTTCCACATTTTGCTTCCTTAAAAACACAAATGTGTCGTTTGTACTTACGTGCAGAGAATCGACTGATCTTCTCGATCTGTGGAAGAGAAAAACAAACCAGGAGGTCAGAACCAGACAGAACCAAAAAACTAAACAAAAGCAACTAAACATGGTTCATTTCTGTTTTTAGGAGGCGTCTGTTTTGTTTTTTAATTAAACCAAACTCTTTATTTTAGTAAATTACCTTTTTTTTTATATATTTTTTTTTTATTTTTAAGAACATTTCTATGATTTTTTGCATATTTCTGTTATTTCTCATGTAATAAACTGTAGAATGAGATCATGTGCTTCCCGGCTGTAGAAGTTTTTAAATGTTCACTTCAGAATAAAAGCGGCTGTACGTTGTCTAAACGTTCTTTGACAGCTTTTCAACGTGTTTTTCTGGCATCCTGCTCCAGATTCTCACAGTCTCGTCTTTTAACACTTTGTTTTTTATGTTGGTGCAAAAACAATGAAATTAATAAAAAGCATTATGCAATTAAAAATGAATGAATAAATAAAAGTAATATTATACTTCTGTTAGATTATCGTCTGCTTTAAAACCAAACGTGGGGAAAAAGGTGCTCGACTGGGATTCAATTTGTTGTTTTCAATAAATATAATAAATACATTTTAGACTTTTGTCAAGCTGCATTTTTATTGGTTTGTTTTTGTTTTAAACGGAGAAAACTGAACGTCTCCGTCGTGCTGTTTGTAAATTCCTTCTTCAACGTTTCCAGACGGACACAGAGGAGCAGCTTCAGGACTGAATGATAAACTTTATGTTGTACCGACACCTCCACGTCCTGATGTTCTGACTCTTCTCGTGTGTGAGAGCCAATCAGAACGTCTTCTCTGATCATGACCAGTGAACAATAATCTGAGCGTCTCGCTGACGTCCGATTGGCTGAGCCGAGGCTGCAGGAGGCTCCGCCCACACCTCCGCCGTCTGAATGCAGATTTTATGAGTCGGCTAATGTTTAAATCTGTGCTGCGGCTCTGAGTCACTCGACTGGTCCTTCGAGCTGCCAAACCACAGAAAGGCTGCGACTCAAAGCCTCCACATTGTTTGCTGGTGTTTGGCTTTCAGATTCCCACGTCGGGGAGAATCCGTACTGGTCCTACTGGTTCCGTCTAACACACCTTCCCCGAGACAGAGCCTCGCCTGTGCTCTCAGGTAGACTCCCCGAGGCTCAGACGTTGCTCAACCCGGCCTTAACAGCTTCTGAACCTTTAAACCGTCGCTGGGAACTCTGGCAGCGGCACTAAAAACCTCCGTCACGCATTGTTGCCGTAACCTGCAGCTCACGTTTGTCACGAGGGGCGTCGCCCGGTAGCCTCCAGAAACGCCGTCTGTTTGCTTTAATGCGCTTTGATAAGCGAACCGCACCTCTCACCGGAGAGCAAAGAGCGCAGGTGGGCCGACGGGGGCGGGGTCACGGGTCAGAGGGCACAGGTACCTTGGAGCATGCTGCGGTACGCCGCCTCCGATATGGCGTAGATGTGAGGAGGCATCTCGTGGCGCTTCTTGCCTCGGTACATCTCCACGATGGACTCGGTGTAGATGGGCAGGTTCTTGTAGGGGTTCACCACCACACAGAACAAACCCGAATACGTCTGGAGACACACAAGCACAAAGAGATTCACACCTCAGAGCTCCACTTTGTCACGTCACACATGAACTCCAGCTGCTTCTGAAGCTGCTTCCTCACTCACTGGTTCTGAGCATCTAGAAGAAACATGAACAGAAGCTGCCTTCAGGCCTTCAGCACGAACCAGGAGGTCAAGAAGGTCACAGGTTGTTGTTTGGTTCAAAACCAAACGCAGAAAAAACGCTTCAGCTGTCAGCATGAAAATAAAAAAGCTCCTAACGTTCATACAAACGATGTGTTTACTGGATGTTTCTGTTATTCTTTAATTAACCTACAGGCTTGTTTTTATCATTGACTTCACAATAAACACATTAAAAACAAACATTTATTGCATTTAGAGTTCACAGACTAAAAGTTCTTTAATGTACTGAATTTAAAAAACATTTTCTTCAAACACTAGAACCTATAAAATATCAATCAGTATTTTTATATCTGTGTTTTCTACTCTTCTCTACACACAGATTAACTCAGGAATCAGTTTTATGCATCTGCATTGTTAAAAAATAAATAAAAAAGAGAAATATTCTTGCAGCTGGGATAAAAACTGACTTTAAACTCCGTCTGATCACAAACGTTACTGAATATCAGCCTTAAATCATTAAATGTCATTAAAATCACTTAAAAACTGGACAAAATGACCCAGATTCTGTAAAAAACTAAAAAATCTGCATTTCTTGTCACAACTGAACAGCCGACTCGACTGACTGGGACGTGAGCGACGGTCAGGTGACAGAAATCAGGGATTATTCAGCTGAACTGCAGGAAGCACATTTAAAATACAAAAAGTGGAAATATGTTGTGAACGTTGATTCTTTTAAATCGTTTCAATTTTTGTAAAATAAGTAATCAAAGAAATTAATATTTTTTCTTTTTATTGATTTCTTTATTTTGTTGTAAAATAAATAATCAATTTTTTTTCCCTTTTTATGAGTTTTAAAAATAATGTAAATTTTTTTGTAAAATAAATAAAGAAATTAATATTTTTTTCTTTTTTTATTATTTGTATTTTGTAAAATAAATAATAAAATATTTTTTCTTTTTAATGATTTCTATAATTTTTAGATTTTTTAAAGAAAAATCAAAAAATTATATTTTTTCTTTTTTATGATTTTTTTTTTTTTTTAAATGTAAAATTAATAATTTTCCTTCCTGTGATTTCTGTCGTTTCTCATTCTGTAGAGAGCATCAGTCCCCCTGATTCCATGTTTTATTCTCTGTATTGAGACTTTAAACAGTAACTCCTGTGAGTCCTGAGCTGCTGTGACTCATGTGAGTGTGTTTCTGTGGCGACGTCGTCCGGCTGCAGTAAAGTCCTGCCTGACACACACCTTTATCTTATCTGCTGCAGCGCTACGCCTCTCTGAGTTATTCCAACCATCCTCTGAATCACTCCTGCATCACTCAGCCCATCAGCAGGAATCATTTCTGTGACATGACTTTAATCCTGCGGCTGACTGTCTGCATGTTTCCATGACTGCTGTTTGGACTTTCTGCAGCAGGAACCCGACACGCCGCCACACATGAGCAGCTCTGTAAAGCGACTCCGGGCCGCCGGTGTCGGTTTCCCCGGCGGAGCCTCGGCGTCCACCGCGCTGAGTTCATGTGCACGGTGGACTCGTGTGCTGCTGCCGGACTCACGTAGATGAGGCCGGAGTAGTAGCGCTCCCGGAGGTTGTGCAGCACCGAGGCCTCGTTCAGGCAGGTCAGGTCGGCCATGTCCTCCACTTTGCTGAACCTCGGCGGGTTCATCCGCTGGACCTCCTCCCTGGACAGGGTCAGCTTCCGCTGGCTGTCCGTCAGCTCCACCTCCACCTCGTCGCCGCGCTCCTCACGGATGCTGGCCGACTGAAAACCACATGAAACGGAGGTCAGTAAGAGAAACAGCAGAGGAGGCAGCGGGTCCTAAACGTGGTCAGTGTTTCACCTGATGTCTGGAAAACACTGAAACACAACCTGGAAAAACAAACAAACACATCCTCCTGTTATGGTTCTGTTCATTTAGTTTATTCCCTTTTTGCACCGTCTGACAATGAATGACACATTCATGTCCATATTTATACTTCCTGTGTGTTTTATTCTTTATTTATCTCCTTCGTGTTGTTTCAGTGTGGACGGTCCCAACAGGTATGACTGTGTTTGTGACCAATAAAGGCCTCAATAAAAATCTTCTCTAACTTCTGCAAATCGACCAAATCTGACCTTAAACTGCTGATATTTAATCAGAACCACATTATTCTGCGCGTCTCATTTAAAAAGTTGCTTCAGATTCTGGAACAAACTAGAAATGTTCACAAAAATCAGAAGAATTTCAACGTTCAGACGGTCCTTGAACTGCTCATGGATGCTGATGTGATGATTCATGAAGACGACTTTAATTCTGCGTCTGACTGTAAACTGAAGCTTCAGCACTAAAATAGAAAAAAACTGTTTAATGTTCTGGCTCTTGAACACATCATGTGTAAGTCCTGGTTCTGATGTTAAAAATGTAAAATGTTTGTCCAGATGATGTGTTCAAGGACCATCGAGAAGTTGGAAATCTGACGAGTCTCTCTGCGTTGACAAACGATCACATGTTGGTCCAGATGTTTTCCTCGGTGGGTTTCAGGGTTCAGACGGTTAAACCCGGTTCTTGGACAGTAAACCAGCCGACCTACATTTAAAATAAAACACCTTTACTTGTTCTGTTTTCTGGTTTCCATCCTCTGACTGAGCACGCTGAGCAGAATTCTGTTTACAGGGTTTGAAAAGTACGTTATCTTTAAAAATAATGATAATAAATGACACAGTTCTTCAGCATAAACAGACCGAACTGGTAGAGGTTGCTTTCTGACGGTCCTTGAACGCATCATCCAGGACGTTTGGTTCCATCTAAACAAATTCACTTTATTCTACACGCTTTGTTTAAAAAACGCTAAAAAAGAAAAAACAGAGAAGTGGTGGAGGTGAGACAAACGGGGACAAGAACTCTGGTTTCTGGTCTAGTTCTAGTCCAGTAGGACATCCAGGATTCGTTACAGCTTTGTGAAGTAAATCTCATTCATTCTTTCTTCTCTCTGGGTTCCTGCTGACAGGAGGCGTCTCTGAGCTCCTCCTCCATGTGGTTCTGGTTCCTCAGAGCTGCAGGACTTTATGTTGGACCTCAGTGAAGATAAACGAGACAGAAGCTTTGGGTTTGACGGGGACGTTTGTGTGACTGGTTTCCATGACTTCTAATCCCAGTAAATGATTAGCTGGAGAGCTCAGGTGTGTCAGACAGGTGAGGCCCAGCCGCAGGGCGTGTGCGTCTCTCTGTTTATTATGTTTTATGACGTTTTGGTCCCGATTAAGGAGCTTTATTCTCGACACCTCGTGATGCTCTTTGACACATCCGGACCCGGTGAGAGTCACACGTCCGGCGCCGTGCGGTCCATCGGTTCCGGTGCGTCTGAGGCTCGGTACAGAGAGCACACTGTGGGACGTCTCTGCTGGACTGGTTTCATAAAGAGTCTATGAATAGAACAATACACTCCTTCAGCCTCCTCAAGTTAAAGAGGCAGCGGCTTCATCGTGATCCGAGTCTGCAGAACAGACCGTCTGAGCCTGAGCTGACTAACGGGCTGAACACGCCGCATGGACTCGTGCACACAGAAGCATGTTGTTCACGTCGGGCAGCACAGAGAATGAGGAGAACGTCCTGACTTCCTGTCCGACGAGCACAAAAGAGGTCGACTGTCTGCAGGCCGCTCAGCGTCTCTGCTCCCATGTCCACAGCGGTTCTGCTTTATTATCAATGTGGGTCGGCCGGTTCGCTGCGGAGATCAGAGGCTTGTTTGTTTTCATGTAATAAAGTCACCACAACGACTCGTTAATCAGCCAGAACGCTGCGAACACGGGAAGAATCGGTCCAACGTTCAGACAGTCGATGGCTGTTATTAACCAAACCTGATCTGATCAATCACCAGACGACACATTCACATGTCGGCCAGAACCAGAGTGTTTGTAACCGGGTCTCACTTTAACGAAACCAGGACGGACTCAACTGTGACCAGCAGTCAGGTCACAACAAATCACCTCATGTTCCTTCACCGAGGTTCATGTTTCTCTGCAGCTCTGTGGAACCAGAACATGAAGAAGGAGGAGCAAGAACTCAGAGACGCCTTCTGTCAGAATGATGGAGACCAGAGACAAGAAGTCCAATTTCTTTGATTATTAGTTTTACAAAACGTTAAACAGCTGGAAGCATCATGTCCATCACACGTTGTCTCCTCACCATGAAGACATTGAACTCTTCAGTTGAACAGTTTTGTCTCCTTTCTGTTGTTTTGCATCTTAGTTTTCTCATTTTGCGCTTCAATTTTCTTGTCTTGAGTCATTCGATGTCTCAATTTTTGCAGTTTTGTCTCTTTGTGGTTGTTTTCCTTCCACACACTGAACTACCTCCATGTCTCCAGATGTTTCCTGTCTGCTCATCAGCTGTAGACAGATGTTCCACCATCAGTAGACAGATGTTCCACCATCAGCTGAACGTATCTCCACCAACTGGCTCCTCTGTTCTCTGGTTCTGATCCAGTAGGTTGGATTTTCTCTCAGCCTCTCAGAGGAAACACTGGCTGCAGTTCAACCTGAACACTCCTTGAATTTCTGTCCCGTAGCGGTCGGTCTGAGCCGAGTCAGTCGTGGAGGTCCAGTTGAGTCGAGGAGCTCAGAATCTTTTTAATGCAAACCGCTGATTTTTGTCATATTTTTGAATGAGACACGTAGAATAAAGTGATTTTGGTTTTAGTTCATTTTTGACAGAACTAGAAGTCACACGTGTTGTTTCAGGTGCAGACGTGTTGTTTTTGTCTAATTTTGAATGAGACACGTGGAATGAAGTGCTTTTGATGAACTATCAGGATTTTAAGCTTCATTTTGGTTAATTTCACAGATGAGTAGTTCAAGGACCAACAGAAAGTTGGAAATGTGACAACTCTCTAATCTTGGCAGTCCTTTAAAGACGACGTGCCTTTAGATCTGCTGCAGGGTTTTGTGGTTTACAGATGAAACACTCATGAAAACAAGTCGTACAAATAAACTGCATGAGACGTGTTTGTTCTCTTTACGTTCTGTAAATGTTTGTGGTGAACCAGAAGCCTATCAAAGCAAACAGAAGCTCACCTCGAAGCCGTGCTTCTCCGACGGCACCCACACCAGCCTCTTGGCGGCCCAGTCGGCCTGGCTGGCGGCAGAGAACACCGCGGAGCCGGAGGTGGGCGACCCCGGCCCCGCCCCCGACGACAGGAAGCGGGTGACATCGTTGGCGCCGCCCCCCGATGGCCTGGACATGGTACTGCTGGCACTGCGGAGGAGAGACAAACTGGGTTAAAACTGATGTGATTCTGTGTCAGCGCCACGTTTACAGGACGAACACGTGAGCAGCACGAAGGCCAGCGGTGGCCTAGTTCACAGACAAACGCAGGAGAAGGCAGGAGCGAAGCGAAGACGAGGATCATCACCATCGACTGGCTGAGCTGACATGACAGCGAAGGGGGAGGACGAGATAACGAGAGTCTGAAGGTTTGTTCTACCTCCAACCATCAGAGGTCTTCTGCTCAGCTTAAAACTCGACCATCACACAATACGGACATGTAATGTGAGAGTTTAGCTTCTTTTGTTAAATGTTTTCTGAGATAAAATCTGCCGGTCGACCCACGTTCAGCAGCTTTATTCTCCCATTAACTATGACAAATAATAAAAAGTTCCATCTTTGAGTTCATCAATAAAAAGTGAACTCGTGATGGAGCTGCAGGTCACAGTAATGCAAACATTAGAACACTTTAAAATGAAAAATACAAATATGAGGTTTTTGTTCATGTGCTCAAAGATGAGACTGTTTATTATTATTTCATATGTTTGTTAATAACTTCATCATCTCAGACAGTATTTGACGTGTGAAGCTGAACCTGCACACACATCTTTATAAACGTCCATATTTTAAGCAGTAAAGCTTCCCGGCTGAGCAGAAACCGTCCTGAGACCGGGATGATGTGACCCGGTTGAAGCTTCCTGCTCCTTCAGACTCAGCAGAGATTGAAGCCCAGAGAGACTCGCTGCAGCCAGAGTGCTGATTCGCCTGAAGGCTGGACGTGCTGTCAGAGACGAGGCGCTAAGAGTGGCTGCAGCTCTGAAACAAAGGCGACGCCAAGTCACTCTGACATCCAGGAGTCACGAGCAGCCGAGCGAGGAAAGTTCAGGAAGAAGAGCAGAACTTGTGACTGGAGCTGCAACGAATGAAAGAAGAACCTCAGAGTGGGTCAACGTGTCGACTGCTTCCTGCATCCATCCATCAGCTGTTTGGTCTCTACAGGGTCAGAAACTGGTGAAACCGCTTCACAAAGATCCAAGATGGCGTCCGTAGAGGCCCAAACAGAAACGTTTCCTCATGACGGGGCAGTTTTCTAAAAGCTGTGACCTTTCGGTAATACTACAGCTGCAACTAACCGTTATCAATCATTATCTCCACTAATCGATCAGTCTCTAACATCTCAGTTCAGTTTCCCATCGAATGATCGATTATCAGAATGCTTCGTGTAATATTTGACAACTAATCGATTCATATTTGAAGCTCTAATTTTGAAAATCAGGGATATATGAAGATCTTTTAGCATCAAACTGTGTTTTTCCTGAATCCTGGTGAACGTTTGTGCACCAACGTGTTCCTTTTCTGCATCAATTTAAGGCAGAAATGTCTTTATTGAAAAGGAACATGCAAAACTTTAGGAATATGACTGAAAACATGTGGATTTAATTGGATTTTACAGGAGCTTCAGTGACTGTTTCAGCTTGAAATCAATATTTTTAAAGCAAAAAAAGCCCCAGAGCTGAAAAACGAGCCGGACCTGCTCTGGTTTGAGGCATTTTTAGGTCTGTTTTAAAACATTTTTTTGGTCTTTGAGCAACAAACGAGGAGTTTCCTGCATTTTTGTTCCTTTTCTGCATCAATTTTGGGGGAGATGTCGGAAAACACTAAATTTACCAACCAGGTGAGGAAAATATGTGGATCTAAGGGCAGTTTTTACAACAGATCCAGCGGCTGTAAGAGATGTAAGCGGCTGAATGATGAGTCGGTTGGTCAGAACTGATTCTGATGATCGGTGAAGCAACGTGTCGACGCAAAACGTGAGTAACAGGATGAAACCAGCCTGAAGGCAGCGCTGGTCTGCAGCCTTTTAGCTCTCAGGTATGTCATCAGCAGGTATGTCATCAGCAGGTATGTCATCAGGCCTGATTCCTGCATGTCACTCGGAGCTTTCCACGCTCGCCGTGTCGGTCTGTTACCTGCTGCTGCGACTCGGCTCAGGGTGTGGAGGCGACATGCTGACAAAAGAGCCGCCGACACCCAGACAGTCATTACGGAAAGTATGTGATCCTCAGTTGCACCAAACAGCTGAGCATCTCCTAATAAAGTCTGTAAACACACGGTCGTACTGTACATTAGTCCACGGGCGCATCTTCAGGGTGCAGCTTCAGACAAACATCAGCTCAACAGAAATCAGCCAATCCTTTGTGCACCAGAGTGAACATTAACCTCAGCAGGACACGCCCGCCGCTGCAGGCCCGCCGTGAGCTCACAGGTCTCCATCGATTACACCACTAATCAGAGCATTTCCAGCTAAAAAAATCAGTTAATTTAAGTTCATTTCAGTTTGACAAAGTGTGAAACTGAAGACGCAAAACTGGAGTTCAACTAAAAACGGCTGAATGTGGACTTAAACAAAGCATTCAAAGGCCCATTTAGACACGTAAAGGGCTCGTTGGTGCAGAAGACATGCTACAGATTAGCCGATTAGTTCTCTTGTTTGTTATTTTTTAAATCAGTTTCCAGTCTAACGTGACAGTTTTGCCCTTTAATACGTTAACTTTTGCTTCTGTTTGGTGCTGAGCTGCTGCATACGGTCACATGCAGTCGGTCAGACTAGAAGAAAACAGACATTTTTCTTTTTTGGAGGAAGATTCAAATGTTCTGCTCCAACTCAGAGCGCCGTGGTGTTTCTGTGGGGACACCATCACTACATCCTGGGCTGAGCTCCGCCCAGGACTGTCCTGAGCTCCGCCCAGGACTGTCCTGAGCTCCGCCCAGGACTGTCCTGATTGGTCCACGCCTGAGCTGCGTCTTCCTTCCTACAGCAGAATGAGGTGCAGCTGACGGTTAAACACAGCGCTGTGCAGAATGGTCCGACTGCAGAGAACATATCACATGTTCTCCAAGGTTCTCTGACATCGTGGGTGTAAACTGGACACAGGCTCAGCTTCTGCTTATTGGACTCGACGCTACAATGTACAGATGTTCCCTAATCACCTCGCGTGCAGGCTAAGCTACATGCTAAGCTACATGCTAACTGTGGTTCGCTCAGACAGGTGTGACACAAAAAATGAGTTGGAAAATTATAGAAGAAAGTGTTCTAGTGTCAGACTTTGCTTGAGCAGAGCACAGTTGATACTTTTCACTGTTCAGTTTAATTTTGCAGCCGCTGGACTGAATGTCGACTCGGTTTCTCTCTGACACTGTTGGACCGCCTTCTCTCCACCAGACTCCTCCTCCTCATTTGGTTTTTTTTTTTTTTTAAATGATCAGCCGCAGATGTTTTATCATTTGAACACTGTTTCACTGATCAGAGTCTGAACCAGGAACAGAATTGAACGCTGCAGCTGCAACACGAGTCGTCCTATTGATCAACCTGCAGCTGCACTAATGCGACCGCTTGACTTATTAATTTGCACCATCAATAAAGGCATGTAAACTCATCCATCCATCATCTCTACACCTTCATCCTCACCAGGGTCATGGGGGGCGGAGCATATCCCAGCTGACTCAGGGTGAAGGCAGGTTCACCTGGACAGGTAACCAGTCTATCACAGGGCTACACTTAGAGACAGACAACCAAGCACACTCACATTCACACCTACGGACAATTTACAATCACCAATTAACCTCAGCATGTTTCTGGACTGTGGGAGGAAGCCGCCTGCAGCTCCTATGTGCATCTAGATTTTTTACATTTTAACTCGCCCAATATCAAACAATGGTTGCATGTGCATCTTTTTTTTTTTTTTTCCATATGTTTTGTGAAAAATTGTAAATCGCACACTGGAAAGAACTGGTTGCATCTTTTTTTTAATTATTGCAAGCATTTTTTAAAAGAAATTCTACCTCAACTCAGTCAGAAAGAGTTTGTAAATGCAACAATTCACTTTTTACATTTTTAAGCCACACATTGTCGCACCTGCAACCATTTTTCAACCTTTTTTCTGAACCGGCTGGATGTTTCTGACGTTTAAAATGTGATCTGCTCACAGGAACCAGCCCATGGAGAGGAACTCACACGGTCCTCCATCAAGTCTTTGGTCTCACATCTGTCTGGGTGGACTGCAGCTATCTGGCTAGCATGTAGCTTAGCCTGCACATGAGGCGTTTAGGGAGCGTCAGTAAATTGTAGCGTCCATCAATTATGTTCAGTGACTGAGCCTGTGTCCAGTTTGCAGCAGTGATATCAGAGAGAAGAATCAAAATGAAGCTGTTTTCAGGTTTGAAGTTGGTCTGGAGGCCTGAGCAGTCAGACCATCTCCACGGCGTAGAGGGTCTGCTGCAGCATCAGGCCCCCAAACCAGGAGCCAACATCTATCATATATGTACAGATTCAACAACATGGGATCTAGTTTTAGCTTTGAACAGTCAGTGTCGGCCCCACAAACCCAGAATGAGTCAGAGTCCGATAAAAATATACATCAATACCTGCCCAAATGTCAGAATCAGTTCTCCTGCCAGGTGGGTTTCACATGAGAGCAGCTGAACACAATCATTTGGTGCATTACAGTGAATGCAGGACAGTCCACAGAACAAAGCCGTGAACCCGGTCAGCACCACGAAGCAAGCTGGACCACTGGAGCCAGATGTGCAGCTCTGAGGTGTGAAGCAGGTGAAGATGGAACCTGAAAGCATCACGAGCTGATTTATTCCCTCAGAACCGAACAATGTCCTGCATCAGCTCCATCACATCAGCTGCTGTGTGTCTGCAGAGTCCTACACACACACACACACACACACACACACACACACACACACACACACACACACACACTGTCGCAGTACAGCCTGGACGGAACCACAGAACCGGTCCTGCAGCAGCTGCCAGACCTGCCGGTGTCCTCCATAGCAACACGGAGCAGACAATACCGGCTGAGGTCACCCACTGCGGGGGTCGCTGGTCCGACCCGGTGGTAGCGGGTCCGGTGGAGGCTGCGGGTCCGGTACCGCCTCTGGTGCGGCTCCGGGATGACCGTGAGCGTGTCGGTGTCACGATGGAGCCGCAGCACCGAGCCGCAGTGACCCCAGAACCACCACCGGAGAACCACACCTTGAACGCACCACACGAACACCCATCAGGCCTTTAAATGCCTCACCACCAGAACCCTGACAGCACCGCCACCGCCAGAACCTCCCGGGCCCGGAGCTGCCGGGTAAATGCAGGATCACGGAGCCGCCCGTTCACACCGGAGCTCGTTTCTCCGAAGCGGCTCCTCGTACAAAGCTCAGCCCGACATGAAGCGTCCAGAGCCGCCGCTGCTGCCGGAGACGGCGGCGGCAGCTTAGCGAGCCCCGCGGACACACGAGCCGTCCGGTCCGAGCGGCTGTTTACCGGCTGGATTAGAGGTAAGTAACCGTCTCACCTTGCGGCGGCTCGGGGCTGTGTTAAGGCTGCGGGCTGCGGAGCTCCGGGCTCAGGCTGCTGCTCGGCTCGGGTCCTGCCTGGTAGGTGTGGAGCCTCCCGCATATGCGGCTTTTATCATCGCAGCGCCGCCGTGGAGCCGCACACTGTCGGAGCCGGAGAGCACTGAGGGCACGGCGGCGGCTTCAGCCCCGGAGACGCTGCTTCCTGCCGGGGGACCAACCAGGCGCCGCCGGTCGAGTGTCACAGCGGCACTGGTCCAATCACAATCCAAAACCGAGCTGAAGACCCGCCCCTCCGACACCCCGGCGGCTGTCCGCCCTGAAACGGGCAGCGAACCTCTGCGGAGACGAATCACATCAGCGGCAGCTCGGACAGCTCCGCTATGAGCCAATAGAAAGCTGCAGGAGGCGGGGCTTGCCGTGATTGACGTGGAAAACAGCCAATCAGGGCGCTGCAGCAGGTGCCGTGCGGCGCTGTCGCGCTACAGCAGGAGATTTGCGCGCTCTTTGTTTACCGCTGAGCGGCGGCGGCTCCGCAGACACCGAGCGAACACCGGGTCCGTTTGATTCGACCTCCGGACTCTACCGGACTGACTCGCACCAGCCCAGAACCGCCTCCTGAACCGAGACCAGAGGCAGCGGCAGCCCGGTCCGCTGG
>NW_007578528.1:171210-182325 GCF_000690725.1 Stegastes partitus | reverse complement strand
TAATAACAATAATAATGAGAGAAATGATTAAACTAAAGGATTAAATCTCGTTTACTCTGCGATGTGCTGCTAAAACAAGTGAAACCACCGATTCTGACTTATAGTAAATGTTCATTTAAATACCAACACAAACCTCCTGTTGTCACAATATGAGCTGTGAAGTTTATCATATGACCACAATAAAAGCTTTATAATTTATTTAAAACATTTTGTACTTTAGTTTATTCCTTGAAGTTTTGTTTTATCAGAATTTGTGCACAATCCTCGTTTCATATATTAAAAAAAAAATTCATGAAAACAAAAATCCTGTTTGGTTTAATATTATGTCCAGAATATTCTGTGACAGACGGGGGAAGAAATAAGAAGAACAGAAAAAGAAATCGCTAAAAATAAAAAATATATAAAAATAGAAACTTATTTTTCTCTTTTTTTAAAAAAAAAAAAGCTCATTGTGACAGATGGGGACAAAAACAAAAATAAATTAACTAATTTAAAGACATTAAACAAAAAAAAATCTATTTCCATAACATAGCCGTATATATATATAAAATGCAAAACTATAAATTTTTTTAAAAAAAAATCGTGATAACGGTAATAAATCAGGACGACAAAGTCATTAATGTACAAGAAGTGCTGCTGAGAGAATAAATACAGAACTGAGCCATCAGTGCGACTGAATCTGTGTTTTATTTGCTCTACAACACAGCTTCATGTGTTCTGTGCCTGAGTCAGATCTCACATTATACATTTATGTCTTCAGAAAAATCACCTGGGAAAAGGTAGGTACAGCTTTTATTACTGCCATCTCACAATCTGTTCAAAAGCAGGTGGTTTACACGTATTTTACACGACGCGTGAAACGCTGTGATCCTCGGCACACAGTGAAACAACCAAACAATCCTCGTGTGTGTTTCTTTCTGGGGTTTTTAAAAGCAGTTAAAGTGATGGTGCTGCGAGTTCAGGTTACAGCCGGTGGAGGTGGAGGCAGGGCGCCTATAAATAGAACATGGACACCATGAAGGAGACGTTGGAGGGACGACACAAACATAGAACAGCGTAATTATAACACAGAATATGTTCTCAGGTAAAACTTCAGCGTCCTGGTCACTGACACTCGTCTCTACGTTTTAGTGCAAAGCTCTCGGACGGGCTGGTCGTCGCTGCCTCTGCCGACACAATCACACGCTGAGATACTCAGAATTTACTGTGGAGATGGAAATGAGCAGAAACATTCCAGGTGCTGCAAAGTGCATCTATGAGTCATCTACAGCTAAAAGCTCTCCAGTGTTCGTCCACAGTGACCGCTCGTCTTCTACTGCAAACGGTAAAGTGGCTGAGATAAAAACAGAATTATGCAAATACACACAATCAAAACAACGTGGAACAAACTGCTGCACATGAAGGGCCAGCTGCAAAAACCCTCTGTCTTGAAGGCACCGCCTGCTCAAATAAAACTAAACGGGTCGTGAGATTCTAGGAGCACAAAAATACAGAATAATGTGCAGAACATGTTGTAGTTTCCAGTTTGTCTGTCCAGAAACCTCATGGTCAGAACATCTCTCAGTTCAGGTCAGTTCCAGTGACGTCGGACGTCTCAGATGCATTCACAGGAATCAGTCTGTTTCATTACAAGTCATCCAAGACGCCTTAAACATGAACAAGAATCCAGCAGTGTGAGAACAAAACAACAGCGAGGTTACGTTTATGACTATAAAACACCAGAAAGCACCGTCCTGCTGCAACGCTGCACCAGCTTCAACATGTCAAAACAAATCAAACAAATTCTACAATCAGAGAACTTTTTTTTTCATGACAAATTAAAAAAAAAAAAAAAAAAAGCAAAACAAAGCCAGCAGCAGCATCACATGGGAACAAACGGCTGAAAACCGCTGCTCGCTCTCAGCTGTTTCCTTCCATGTGGCTCTGCTTCGGCTCCCAGCTGCTCCGTCCCATACTTACCATGAGGAAATAAAAATGATAAATCAGCAAATACATTCTAAACACCCTCTGCAGGTCTGAACAACAGCAGGCTGCGGCCACCGGGGGGCGCTGCTGCATGTGGCTTCAGAGCCAGATGTGCGCTGTGGTAGTGATGGGCCAGATGTGAGACTCAGCAGACGAGTGTTCAATGATTGTGAAAGATTGCCAGGACCAATCAGACAACCGGCTCAGAAGGCTGAACCTCCTCCTGGTCTTCGTCCTTTTTGTCTCTGCAGGAGTTCTGGTGTGAATCGGACAAACTTCTACAACATCTGGAGCTTCTCTCATCGCCGATCCTCCCTCTAACCCTCCACTGCTTCTGCCTGCTTCTGCCCTCGTCTCTGTGTCCCTGATCTTCGTCTGTCAGGCTCAGTTGTAGTGCAGGTGTTCTGCCAGCGAGGAGCTCCGGGTCGGAGGGGAGGGTCGCTCTGCTTCCGGATCCGCCTCGTCGTCAGGAGAGACGAGCTGCAGAGCCACTTCGTTCTCGTAGCAGAAGGACGATCTGGAGCTGTCGATGTATTTCTCCTCGGCGAGTTCTTTAGCGCTGCAGGACGGAGTGTTTGGGATTTCATAGGTCCGATGGAAGAAGGAGTAGTCCACCTGGAGGAAGGAACAGAGCCACAGGGTTTACGTCTGACCAGCTCATGAATTCATCTGACGTTTATCTAAACTAGTCACCCAACAGTGAAGCCTGTAGGAGGCGCCACACACAGAACTGGAGTTTCAAACTTCTATCTCTCTGGCAGAACATTTCTAAAGAACCTGCAGAACCTGCTCAAAGCTAGATTAAAACTTCCAAAAGGACTCAAAACTTGTTCAAAAGGACTTGAACTTTCATAAAACAAGAGAAAAGGGCTCAAACTGTGACTCAAACTTGACTCAAACCTGCACAAACGTTCAGCAAAAGTGTCCAAAATAACTCCCAAAGGACTCATATTTGTCCAGGATGAGTTCAAACTGTCCAGGATTAACCAAACAATGCCCCAAAGGGCTCTGTGCTGTCTAAATCCCTCAAAAAGCATCCAAAAATTACTCAAAACTGTCCTGGAAAGATTGAAATGTTTCCAAAACTAGTTAAAACTCTCCAAAATAACTTATAAATGACTCAGATTTGTCCAACATGAGTTCAACTGACCAACATGATCCAAAGAAAAGGGCTCAAACTTCTCCAAAATGTCTCACAAGTGAACAAAACAACTCAGACGTTGTCCCAAACCGCTAAAAACATCTTTAAACTCGTCTGTAATGGGTTCAAACTGGACAAAATGATCTGACATTGGTCCAAAATGAGTCACAAATGGTACAAAATGTAGAAAACCAGCTGAAGGAAAGAAAACTGATCCAGAACCTGCAGCTAAAACAAAGTGTGGATGAAGAGTCTGGACATCACAGACTCATATTAAAGCGTAATTATCAGTCCAGACCAGTCTCCAGATGTTTGACCTGCATCAGACACATGAATAAACTCAAACTATTTACTGATAATCATCATTTAAACTCACTGAAGTCCAGCTGCTGGTAATTACTGTGAATAACAGAAAGATTTTGGTGGATGTAAAGGTTCAGTCAGGATTTAAGAACAGCGCTGCACGGTCCAGACTGACTGTGGCACCACTTCAAGGGAATGAATATATCTAAAACAAAATGATGTGTAACTACAAAGGTCTGGAGCAGGTGTGGTGTTGAACATTCATAGTGATCTGGAGGACATACAGGAGCCTGACTGTCCTGTTTCAGAACTCACTGCATGTTTACAGTCATGCAGCTAAAATCGATGCACGTGATGGAACAGAAGCATGAGAACATGTCAACATAAAGGAAATAGTTTTACCAGATGGACTGACTCTGGAGAGACTTTAGTGGTGGTTTATGACCTCTAGTAAAAGCTTTTATAAATACAGTCGTGACTCCATAACCTGACACTAAATGTAAAACCTTCTTCTATGTCAGATAGCAAGGCTGTTGGATTGTCCAGACGGAGGTCCAGATACGAGGAGGGCTTGATGCTGGAAGGCTCATTAGTTGTTCATTATTGTTCATAGTTGTTATAATAACTAGTAGTTCTGGTCCCAATAGAACTTTCTGCTCTCTGGATGTTCAGGCCCAGTTATTGTTGATTTTCGGATCTTTGGTTGGGTCGGGGGACACTTCCACCCCGGGGCAGCGCTCTGACGGGGTGGAAGTGTCCAGAACACACAGGCAGTACTTGGCTGCTGATGCTAGTTTAGTTAGCGCTCACACTTCTGTTTCCTCCATCGGTGGCGGCGGGGGAGTGGCAGATACGCTCCACCGTTACCATCCATGTTTACTTCCATAAACACTGAGCACGCTCGCTGCGTGTGACGTCGTCGTGTCCTCTTCTGCGCATGCGGGACACTTTTGGCTCGTGTGAAGTTCACACAGCAGATCACATACAAGTCGCATTGAAGTGGAAACGTGAAGGAAGTCACAAAGAAATCCTCATTGAGCATCAAGTCCTGCAGTGTGAACGTAGCCAATCTGTGGGATTGTTCAGTCAGATAATACGCCGTCATCCTGATTGGTGACATTAAATGTCATGTCGGAGTCACAATCCAAGGCTGTCGCTATGTTAAGGCTGTTTTTATGGGTTCTGTTGGTTTTTCCTACAAACCTGTTGGATAGCAGGTTCTGGATTGTTAAGGGTCGATTATGGAGTCATGACTGGACTTTAATGTGTCCTGATCTAAGTTGTGTCTCAGACTGATGTGATGTTTGTCTGCAGCACCGACAGACTTGAAAAGATCTGATGGTTCAGTGAAACATCATCATCGACCTGATCCTTGAACTCACGACTTCCTATCTTTTTATTTTAGGTTTAGAGAAATTAAAAGTCGTCTAACAACAGATTCCAGACTGTCCGTCTGTCCGTCTCTGACCTGGTAGCAGTCTTTCCTCTCGAACAGCACCGGTTCGAATCGGTGTCCCCAGAGGATCTCCGAGGCCAGGTAGGAGCTGCGGCACTGCGTGGTCATGGCCGTGGCCTCCACCATGCCCTCCAGGATCACCACCACCTCCAGCTCCGAGTCACTCTCCAGCGACTTGCGGTCCATCTCGAAGAAGGGCGACTCGTCGTTGATCTCGTGGACGATGGTCACCGGCGACACCAGGAAGATCCGGTCGGTCCCGGTGTCGAAACCCACGTTGATGTCGGCGTTGTCCAGCGGGAGGAACTCTCCCTCCGGCGTCACCCTGGACTGGAAAACAGAGGAACATACATACATATTTATATATTTATATAAAACTGTGCATGCAGTTGATTTTCATAGAAATGGAGACGAAAAAAATCTGGAACTGAAACATAAAAACACACAAAAATAGTAAAACAAATAAATAACAATAATAATAAAAACATAGCGGCAAATATCTGTAAAATATTTTTTTGACTGATTTTAAAACTGTAAAACTAATTTTATGGTCGCACACTGTAAAAGAACAAATTACAAAAAATAAACTTAAAAATATCAGTTTGTTTATCACCTTCAGTCCTTCATTAACATAATTGTTCTTCCAAATAACAGCAAACATCTGTACAATTATTTATTTTTTGCTAATTTAAATACAGTAGAATCCTGTAATTTTACAATCACTCGTAAAAAAACACTTACAATTATAGATTTTTAATGTTCACATTATTTACAGTTGTTTGTTTTTTTACATCTTACATATAAACTTTTTTTTCTGTGATTTGTAGATATTTAATTTAATTTAACCAAACAAAAACAGGGACAATCTGTAAAATAACACTTTAAGCCTTAATATAATTTATTTTTCTGTCAAATAATAGTAAATTATTTATTTTCTTTCAAAGGGACACCTGGACAGGTGACCAGGTGTTTTATGGTCCAAAACAAACAAACAAACAAACAGAAACTATCACAGACGTTTTAATATGAACATTATTGAGGGTTGTGGCCTGTTTTCTTGTGCTTCACGTGTAAATCAATGCTTATGTTTGTGTGATTATCTCAGCTGGTGCATCTAATTTAAGAAAACGGAGCAAACCAGGCATTAAATTGTTAAATTACAGGTAAAATGTTTCTAACAGTCGATGTTCAGTGTGAACCAGTAAAACCACATGATTCGACAGAACACATGAAGTCCGTCCGTCGCCTCGGAGGTCAGACCGTATATGAAAACTTTAAACACATTTCACACCGTTCTCAAAGGTAATCTGAGAAAAAATGAAACGTCTCCTCCTGACCCAAAAGCTTAGCGCTGGTTATTGTGTTTTCACCGGAGCGCTGGCTTATCACTCGGCCAACCTTCACCGACATCCAGCCCGCGTTTGGAATCATATTTCTTTGATCCTTTGCTAAACTTAATCCCATCTGCCCTGTTTGGACTCTGATCTGGTTTTGCTATTCGGAGATCAAACGCTGCAGCCCCGACGCTCCGCCGAGCCTGACCCGCCGAGCCTGACCCGCCGCCGAGTCACACGGCAACGACAGAACACCCAGAGCACCGAGTCCAAAGGTGGCCAGGTGGGGTCAGGCTGGAGGCAGGCATCATCAGAAAACAAGCAGGACACGGGGGGAAATGAGATGACGAAGGACAATGGGCCGAGGCAAAGAATGGCAGGCTGCTTAATCCACGCTAAGTCCTCCTAACCCTGCAGAAAATACAACAAGCTCTCATTAACTGCAGCCGCAGAACCAAGCCAGATGGTCGCAGCGCGTCTTCCTCTCTGCTGCAACCTTTTCATTCTCTCACAGCTGCATCACTTGGTGCATTTTTACTTTTCTTAATCTCCCCAAATAACTTCTCCGAGCTCTCCTCTGACCGGGGACTCTCCCTCCACTCAGGTTCACCAGTTCTGTTGTGAAGCGTCACGTTTTTAACCCAAACCACCAGATTGTTTGGTCATTTTGGTCCCTCAACCGAACAAAGCTTCTGAGATGCTGCAAAAATGAACCTGACATACCTCTGAACGACACTGTTAACAAGCAGGAACATCCAGACACTGAAAACCTGGCAGCACTGAGCACATATCTGTAAAATATTCACACTTCCAGCTGATTTAAATGCAGTAAAACTTTCTGCTTTATTACAGGCAACATGTACGTTCATACTGAGCCTTCTGAACCATTTACCACATTTCAATCCTTATTCTCTTTCAAATAACAGCAACTGTCTGTAAAATATTTATTATTTGTAGATATTTTAAATACAGTAAAACAGTCGACATGTAAATTCATACTTTTAAAAATGTTTTGTAAAAAGTTCTTGACCACTTCATCAATCCTTAATATATAAACTTCTGCTTTAAAATAACAGCAAAGATCTGTCAAATAACAATAACTTCAGATTGATTAAAGGTAACGCTGGACTTCTATGGTCAGGCGTAAAAGAGCAAATTACTGTCTTAAAAAACTGTCAAATTACAGATTTTTGATGGACGTTATTTACAGTCTTGGTCTGTTTTGTATGAAGTTAGCTTCAATAAATAAGCATTAAAGTACTTATTTCTATTCCTCTGGTTTTTTTTTATTATAAATTCTCCCAACAGGCAGAAAACTCAAAAGCTTTGAGAAAACCCACAAATTATATTTCATTGGCTCAATCTGTAATGGTGCCATTTCTTCGTACGGTTTTTATGAAATTAAAAAAAAAAAAAAAACAACTGCGTTAAAAATCCCCATTGAAACAAACGGGACGTCAGCTGGACCACGTCCAAACCCGGCCGTCTGTAGAACCCTGTAGGTCTGGCAGATCTCACAGCAGAACCTTCATTCAACATTTAAACAGCTCTTGAATGTTACTCGTTTAATCTGCATTCGTTTACAGGTTTTTATGCAGCCGCAGGTTCAGTTTTATTCATTGTTTGAAAATCTGAAATTCTGATTTAAATTCTGAGAAAAAAAAAAAAGAAACTATGAAAAATGTTGGATTGATTTCGTCTCCTTCTCATGAACAGTTTATACATTTAAATTTCTGTCCTCTTCCACCCAGTGTGAGTCTCATCGCTGCAGGACTGACGGTGTTTTCATAAATCACCTCATTGATTCCCATTATATCCTAGACGGTCTCTTTAAGCTGCCACATGATCCGTATAAAACTCTTTACGGACACGAAAACACATCACAGCGATCTGAACAAGACTGAGCTTCTCATGGTGGAAGACTGGGTTCAATCTGACTTGTAGTTGTTGAGCTGTGATCATTTATTCGAGGGTCTGATCCTCAGTCTGCTCTGCTCACTGCTGATTGGCTGATCGATACACTTTCAAAGTAAAAGCTCAAAGATGTTAAAAGGGTTCATGAAGGATGTTGGCTTTTCAAAATAAAATGTACTTATACAAATTAAGTATGTGACCATTTTCCAGTTAATTGCTACCTTTCATTTCCCTCCACGTACCTTCAGGAGTTGCGCCCTGACGTGAGCCTCCACCAGGTGGCTCTTCCGCAGGTTTCCGACCCTCCACATCATGCAGAGCTTTCCGTCCCTCAGCGCCACCACTGCCGTGTCCGAGAACACCAGCGTCTCGTTGCGCTTCTTGGGCTTGGCGATCTTTGCCATGACCGCCCCGATGATGAAGGCGTCGATGATGCAGCCCACGATGCACTGCAAGACGACCGCCACCACCGCCAGGGGGCACTCCTCGGTCACGCTCCGGAAGCCGTAACCGATGGACGTCTGCGTCTCCAGGGAGAACAGGAAGGCCGCCATGAAGCTGTTCACCTGGAGGAAGCATGGCTCCTCCGGCGCCGCCTCTCTGTCGGACTCGCCTCCAGAGCCGGCTTCTCCCGATCCCCCCGGAGAGGAGCTCGGGCTGGGGGTGAGCCGGACGGAGAGGTCCCCGTGCGCAGAGGCGATGAGCCAGAAGGCGAATCCAAAGAGCAGCCAGGAGAGCAGGAAGGACAGGGTGAAGATGACCAGCATCCAGCGCCAGCGGATGTCCACGCAAGTAGTGAAGAGGTCGCTCAGGTAGCGCTGGCCCCTCTCGCTCATGTTGACGAAGGTGACGTTGCAGCGTCCGTCCTTGCCCACAAAGCGTTGTCGGGGCCGGCGGCTGGAGCGCCTGCCGCGCCGGCGGCTGGCGATGGGGGGGGAAGACAGCGAATCCTGGTCCGACGACGAATGACCACACCCTCTCCCCCCTTCGCCTCGCCCCGATCTCACCCCGCCTTCTCCTCCGTCTCCCCCGGCTGCCTCCCCGATGGCGCTCTGCCTCCGAGCACCGGCGATCTGCAGGGGAAGAACTCTGCCGTTGAGGGTCGGCGAAGGGCTGGTCGGGCTGCCGGAGCCCGTCGGACTCCCGCCAGCCCGAGCCGTGTCCGCCGCGCTCTGAGCCAGCCTCATGACCTCCTCCTCCTCCACCGGCCCATCTACCACAGCGCTGAAGCGGCGTTTCACTCGAGCCGCTCCCATCGTACAAGATTCTCCTAGATTATGACTAAACTCCTTGGTACAGTTGGTTAAGTTATGTTTGGTGCAACACAATCAGTCCGTCTTAATACTGAGACAGCTGCAGGTCCATCATGTCCTCCAGAACCTGCACAGTTTATCCGTCCAGCAGGCTTCTTTGTAGGTTCATGAAGGTTCGTCAGTAAAGTCAGTGCAGCAAGGTGAGCTGAAAAGAAGGAGGTCAGCAGCCCAAGGAGTCTAACTTAGTGAGTCTGCAGGAACTCAGACTGGACTGAGCTCAGAGTGCATCAGAACAGCATGCAGGGTTGGTTCTGCTCAGTTCAAAACAACAGGAGGAACAGTGGCGAGGGTTCGAGCTCGAGCAGGCGAAGCTAAACTAAAACTGGACAATACGCTAAAAATACCTCTAGCATGCATCTAAATAAGGAGAAAACATGCTAATTCTTACGATGGATGTTCGTCCCAGTTTCACCACGCCTTGGTGCCGGCATGAGGAGGCAGAGAATACAACACAGTTAAACTCAACGGGTCTTGGATGCAGAATCTAATACCGTGCACGAAATAAACGGGTTTCAGGTCACTTTGTCTACGACTTTCTCATGGAAATGCCCGACAAGAAGGGCCCAGCTGGAAGAACCACGTCTTGTTTGCCATTTCCAGCTCATTCATGTCACCGCTTTGACAATTTCACATTTTCTCTCCGAGCGTCTGCTAATCTGTCTGTCGGCCATCGTGGGTTTGTCCGGAGACCTGCTCTGTTTGCAGACGTCTGACCTGAATAACAACTGCTGCTAACAATCACCTGCGACAGCCTCAGAGCAGACGTACCTCATTAGAGCTCAGCATTACGGCTGAGAAATCACCTGACAAGAGATAAGAAGAAGGAGGGGAGAAAACAACAGATTACTTTGATCTGCCTCTGACAGGGTAAGTGCACAGGTCGGGACGGTTTCTACATATTTCTGCAGGTTTTCAGGCGCCACCGCTGATAGCTGAGAAATGACAACATGCAGAGGTAGGTGTGATCTGAGACGCATGCACGAGGGTTTAAAGTACCTCAAAACTTTCCTAAAAGTTTAGATAAAAGAGCAAAAACATCTGTGGGTAGAGCTGGTATTTACCTTTCCCAAACACTTCCAGACCACCCTACAACTGAAGCCTGACAACGTTTAAAGCAACAACAACCAGCGAACAGAATCAGTCCTCAACCTGCAACTGATTTAACGAATAACAGGAAGTCATCGGATTCACAGCAGGGAGGACGGAAGTCTACAACAAATGAAAATGGGGAAACAGATCCCCCCTGAAGTGAGACGTGACATAAGGGTTCATCTTGGTTCGTGTGCTGCTCTCCAGTCCTGACTCATGTTCGTTAAAACCAGCGAGACGAGTTCATCTGGAGGAAGAACCGCTGAGTCAGCAGGCCGATGGGCTCCGTTAGCCGAGGCGTCGCCGTCGTGTCCTTTACTTGTGGGCCGTCTAACGGTCTGCCGCGCTGGAAAAAAACAAACGAGAAGCAAAGACATTAAAACTTTAATCTGTTTATATTCACATTACACCCAAACTGAGGTTTTCTGCCTCGTTACGTTTGTTTGCATCATAAATATGTTTCTAAATAACATTTAGTTTGTTTGTTTGTGCTTCACTGTCGCTGTTTGTCAGCTGAACACTCATGTACGAGATGGGATGGGACTCGTCACCGTGGTAACCCAGAAAATAAGGTCCAAGTTTCAAACATGTTGTGAAAGA
>NW_007578528.1:168435-170483 GCF_000690725.1 Stegastes partitus | reverse complement strand
AACAACTAATGAGCCTTCCAGCATCAAGCCCTCCTCGTATCTGGACCTCCATCTGGACAATCCCACAGCCTTGATATCCGACATAGAAGAAGGTTTTACATTTAGTGTCGGATCATCGAGTCGTGACTGTGTGTGTGTGTGTATGTATATATATATATATATACACACACACACATACATATAGTATTCTTCTATATTATTCTTCTAACTTGGTCTTTGTGGCTCCTTCAAACTGTGTTTTTACTAAAAAATCTAAATGAAAATGCAGTTTCGTTTTTTAAGGTTGTCACACTAACATCCAACCAGCTGTTGGTCAGAACCCTACCGGTGTTGATCCGTCAGTGTTGGACTGTCTCCCTGTGGTCAGTCTGAACCTGAAGAACCGAGTTCTGTCAGAATCTGCTGGACCCGATGAATCATACAAACTGTGAAGACAAACACAGAGACAGAATTCAGTCACTTCAGTATTCTGGTTAAATTTCATCGTCCACTGAAGCTGAGCGTCACAGGTTCCACTCAGGTGAAGTCTCTGTGCCTCCCAAAGCTTTTAACAGTTTTCTCCGTCTTCATGAGCGCTCTGCTGGAGCTTTCTCATCCTCTGTGGAGCAGTCGGCTCTTCAGCTGCAGTTTGAATACAATACCAATAAAACTAGAACGTGTGATGTTATACATTTCACCCATAATCAGATTATTGATCTACAGGTTCTGGATCAGTGACATGATGAGAACTAACAGAACATTTCAGGTTTGATCTTCAATAGTTCCTCACATGTTGTTGTTCAGACAGAACAAACCTGTTGACGGTGGAACAACTGGATGTGTTTTTATAAAGACTCTATCTCACATCTGCCTTTTTTTTGGTATTGTTAATATTTTATTTTATTTTGGTATCTGTTTTCTGCTTCTTTGCACCAATGGACCAAGTCAAATTCCTGGTGATGTAAAAATTACTTGGCAATAAAACTGATTCTGATTCTGATAATCTTTGATGAATCAAACTAAGAATTTCTTAAATACCCACATTCAGGCAAGATGGTGAAACAGAATTAACATCTCGTTTGAGAACGTTCCTCCTCAAATCATGGAACAACGTCTTCTAAATGTTGACAAAAAACATTATATTAATGTTATAGGAACATTACTGGAAATTAAAATGCTCTGAAAACATTCTTTGAGACGTTTTGTTTATAAAATGATTAGAACTGGTAGAAAACGTTATCCAGTGTTGTGGGAACGTTCCCTGCCGTTTGGCTGGAGGTTCTCCGGGTTAAAGGTTCAGATGGAGAACTCAGATAAACCGAACGGCGAGGAGTCGGTCTGCGGGGACGTGGCGACGGATTACAGCTGCGCTCGTGACTCCGATAATCTCACCGACGGTTTTGTTAATCCTCAGAGAATTTACATAAGAGTCACGACTGCTACTGATGGAACCAGCACAGGTATGAATGTAGGGTTCAGGATGGGAAAAAGTCATGACTCTGAAGTTAGATAAACTATAAATAATGTCACGAAAACTTCCTGAGATCGGCCAGAATGCTGCAAGACAGGCACACAAATCACACCAACGTGGCAATAAGCTGCATAACTGCCCCTGGTGATGCTCAAATGGTGCTACACTAAAGTAAATGACTCAACTCGTGCAGAAAACTGCTGTATAGCATCTTATAATCCATCTTTGTTACATACATCTGGTACTGTGTCACGACTTTAGAATTGTGCTACCACCATAAAGCCACATTTATCATGTTAAGCTGGAATGAAATGGGCAATAAAGGCTGATAATAAACTGCAAAATGTGCTAAAATGCTAAACTGGTAACTGTTTATTGTGTTAGCTTGTAAAGAAATTAAAAATGAGTAAATGTGGAATACTGTTGGAGCTCAGAGGGAACCATGTTCAGCCAGAAACGGTGAAACCAAAGAGAACTTCCAACTGTCCGACAGTCTGTCATGTGTTCGGGAAAATTAAACAAATCCGAGCTTTAAATCAAGATTCTGCAGGTTCAGTATAAAATGTGTCAAATAATAAAACATTTGCAACCAATAAAT
>NW_007578528.1:163636-167875 GCF_000690725.1 Stegastes partitus | reverse complement strand
TCTACTGATGGTGGAACATGAATAAATCAGCAGCATGTAGAGCCTTGTTATTGCTATAAGTACTGTTAGACACGTACTCTTTTCTTGGAAAATGAATGAAGTGATAGAACACAATAATTTCATCAATAAAGGAGGAAAAACAGACGAGGAAGTAAAAACACAGGCGTCACACAAGAAGAGGCCATTTCAAATAAAACAGGAAGTAAACAAAACCAAATCCCAGAGACCATGACAGTTCTCTCTTCTTCTGACCACCAGTGTTCTGTTTCCACAGAGGTGCAGGACTTATTGGGCCTCCAGTGAGGAACGATACAGAAAACATGCACCCAGAAGATGCTCAGAATTCAGGAAACAGCCTCTCAGAAGGACATCTCTATTCAACTAAAGTAAAACCTCGACTACGCTTTGAGGGGAAAGTCATTTCTGTTTGTAGCTCATCACAAATGCATTTCTGATCGATCTGGACCAACCTTTGCCACATATTTTACAGATTTTCATCAAACCAGTTATATATCAGACGGGACTTAAACATGTGGTGAAAGAGTTTGAAACCGACACCGACTCGTTGTGATGCCTAAACTTTACCAGGAAAATGTCACAGTGTTGAAGGAAGCCTGATGTTTCTCTAAACCAAACCACGAAGCTTTCACGCCTAAACCCAAACATGAAGTCGGACAGAAACTTATCGGTCCAAACTCTGATCTTCTCGGTGGAAGTCAGGTGTGCTGGTCAAAGACCTACACGACAGGTCACAAAGGATGATCATTTCAAAATAAAAGCAGTTTAGTTGTAGAGGAACGTCGTCTTATGGAGACATGTTGGATGTTTAAGGTCTAAGTTACTGTAAAAATGCTAAAACCTGAATTTTCTGGGCTTTCGTTGCACAAAGCTCCGTTAACGAGGAAACACGTGAAGTCGTGACCTCCATGACTTTCCTGCCACATGAACCAACAGACTGCTGGTTATCTCTGTTCCTGACCTGTCGCTGGACAACAGTCGCTGCGGGCGCTGATGAGGAGTGTGTGTTCATGCGGGTGTGAATAGACAACGTGAGCGTGCACGAGTCCTTGTGTTGTCGCGTGTTATCGTGACGAGGTGGCAAATATGCAGGAACGTTCATGGAGGACGTCACACCTCCAGAGCAGCGTTTGATCCAGAGTCCTTCCTTATATGATGAAGGCTGCAGATGTGATCCGACTGTTTACCGAGGCCTGGAGGAAGGTGTTACTGCAACCAAACAACTGAATGAGCACCACGCGGAGGAAAAATCAGTCCTAAGCTGTTAGTTTATCATCAGTTTATACGTTAATCTTCTGTCAACCTTCTACTGAGTTGTTTGTGTTCAGCTGTTTTCAGAGAAACCAACTTGTTTTGCATCAAGACTGAACTTTGACTGCTGTTTACAGCACGTTAAGATGAGAACAATGTCCAAAAGTAGTTCTCAAGTCTTGTGAGGTTTGTAGTTTCAGCTCCTTGATCATCTTTATTCTCCATATTTTATAGAACATTTACCAACAGCCCAGCGATGTGTTTTCTCACTGAAAGATGTGCACTCATGAAATATTTCCACAACAAAATGTGAAAACAGTCGAACACATGTGCATCAGTAGATATTTCTTTTCTCTCACAACCACAACAGCTGATTCTTTTTAAACTCTATCTCATAAACCACAAGTAAAGAAACCGTCACATTCATGCTTCAGTGAAAAACACATTCACACACCCAACAAATGTGACGTCAAGGAGACGGTTTGTGAGTCTGTGTAATGCAGGTACGTTAACATCTACAGCGATAGGTTACTAAGCAACCGTCAGCTGGTAGCTGCTGGCTGTAGAGGTGATGAAGACGGAAACATGACACCTCCTGTAAAGCTTTCGGTTGTTTAGAAGACACTTGATGACCCTTCAGACTGTTTTTATGTTTGCAGGGCAGATTTCCAAGAACATGCCCCATGAACACTTGCAGGATGTAATTTTAAAGTTTTTCAGGAGTTTCTGGATCCGCAGGTCGTGTTGGAGACCTCTGGTTCTCATAAAGTAGCCGAGAACTCAACTTTCTGCAAATAAGCGGAGGCCGATGTGAGGCCACGTCCTGCTGCCAGAGGGCGCTGTTCGGCTGCTCACTCTGAAGATAAAGTAGAAATTACAGGAGGAGGCTGCAGGTGGCTCATTGGCCTCACAGCTAGAAGGTCGCTGGTTCACGTCCCGGTGAGGACACCCGGGATCTTCCTGCGTGGAGTCTCCATGTTCTCCCCGTGCAGCGTGGGTTCTCTCCGGGTTCTCCGGCTTCCTCCCACAGTCCAGAAACATGCTGAGGTTAATTGGTGATTGTAAATTGTCCGTAGGTGTGAATGTGAGTGTGCTTGGTTGTCTGTCTCTAAGTGTAGCCCTGTGATAGACTGGTTACCTGTCCAGGTGAACCTGCCTTCACCCTGAGTCAGCTGGGATAGGCTCCAGTGAGGATCCTGTAGTGAGGATGAAGGTGTAGAGATGATGGATGGACCTTGTGGATGTGCTGCTCTGGAGTTTCATTGATCATAGTGGAGTCACGGCGGTGCAGCTGCTGCTGTACGTTTTGCATTCAGTGTCTCCACCAGTTCATAAACCACTAGTTTTTCAGCTGCCGCTGGCACAAAGACAGAAACGCTGCCTGTGTGCTGCATCATGATGGATTATTTGAACATAGTCATTGATTTTTAACCATAACCGACCCGAAGCAGCCGCACTAATCAGCCACCAGTAGCTCTGACGTTAACCCGCTAGCGTCTGCTTTGATGTTCGTGGGTCTCGTCCACAATAATCCACTTCCACCGTCTCTCACCGTGTAGCTCCTCTCTCTCTGTCCTCTTTCCATCCAGATTATCTGACCATATTAAGGTGTTATGTGGCCAGATTAGGTTCGCAGCGAATATGATTTCAGTGTCATTGAAAAACTCACTGAACAAACTTCATTTTGCACTTCTGCTCACATCTGTCCCGTTTCCTGTTCGCTGGTGTTCAGGAACTCTGTGTTTGGCTCTGTGGAGTGTTTCATTAATGGTTTGATGAGCTCGGAGTTTAATCAACGCTGTGCAGTGACCCTTCACAATGTGAAGCCACAACGCAGATATGGACACATCAATAGTTCATATTGATCCGTGCAGATTAGAAACCAGGGCACAGATTGGATCTCTCTCTCTGGGTGTCACATGGCTCGCCGTCAAGCCCATTTCTGTCCATCTCTTTAGTTTTAGGCTCCGTTAATCTATTCAGCTTGACTTCAGATCCTAATCGTGTTTTGTGACGGGGCTCCTGCTGAGGCTCCAACAACAAACCTGACGACATGAACACATGAACGCACGGACACGTTATGGATTATTGTCTCGATCCGACCGATAGAGGTCACATGCTGCTGCCGCTGATCCAGTTGAATATTAGGTAATATTATAACTGAGCGAGAACGGTGCTGGACTCACAGCGGACAGCTCAACATGGTCCAAAATCGATTCATACTGTCGCTTTCATGTCACTAATTCGGGCCATCAATATCAATAATTATTACTAATTTTTACTGATAACGACCAGAATTTAACCAGTTTATCCTGTTTATGGGGTACACAGGTGATCATTTGCACGTTATTACAACAAAAAAACAATCTCGAATCAGTAAATTTACACACATGAATAAAATAAATCAGGAAAAAGCAATGATCACACTTTGGTGCACAATAAACGAATGAATCAGCTCTGAGGTGAACGGACCAAACGTCATGGAGATGCAGTAAACAAACCAGAGGTAAAGAAACTCCTGAACTTGGCAAATAAAATGTTGGAGATCTGCAGGTATGTGGAGCTGATGCCAAGGTCCAGAATAGCTGAGCTGGGCCGGGTATCACTGGACGGGACCCCACACCGACCTCCATTCACCCCAATGTCAAGTCCGTCAACCAACAAGCCACCAGGAGTTTAGGTGGAGGTGGTGGGTGTTTCTTAAGATCACAAAGCTGATCGTGCAAACAAAACCACCGGTCCAGGAGCCTCCACCGATGGAGATGAAATGATAACGTTATGGACATGTCAGTTTATCTATAGCGATGTGAAAACTGTTCTACACCAGGGATCTCCATCTCCTGTCCTCGTGAGCTACTGTCCTGCAGGTTCTAGACGTTTCCAACACACTTGTGTAGAACTTGACAACAAGCTGTTGGAGATCCATTAATGTGAGTCAGGTGTGTTGGAAGCGTCTAAAACCTGCAGGAC
>NW_007578528.1:156089-162916 GCF_000690725.1 Stegastes partitus | reverse complement strand
GTCATGTTGTCGCCCAGGTCTAACGCCCAGGGTCAAACCCTGGAGACTACATTACCCAGAATGCACCAACTCCCTACATTTCAGCTGAAGATTCTGTAGTGTCTGGTTGTTAAACTCACTGGATCTAGACTTTAGGTAAAAGTCTGATGTTCTTCTCCATCTACCATTTTCACAACTCCTAACATCACAACAACCACAACAACAACAACAACAACAACAACGAGCTCCGAGCAACACCACCACACAAGTTTCCAATGATTCGGGTCGTGCAGTAAGACGGGCCTGCTCGGTTGTTTCAGTAAATGAAGCAGCAACAGTTCTCGCCTCCCTGAGTGCATTTCATTTCCTTCATCACTACTTTGCAGAGGCACCATCACTGCATCCTGGGCTCAGCTCCACCCACGACGATTCTGATTGGTTTAAAGAAACAAGCCTCTTTTCTACAGCTCTGCCCATTCAGACGAGGAGAAAACATCTGAAGTCCAGTGAACCCACTTCAAGCAGTTCATCTGTTTTCATGCACCTTTAGAACCAGTAAACCATCAAACCGACGGCAGTTTGTTGCACTTCAGTATCTTCACAGTAATGAACCTGATGCATGTAAGCAGACGGTAAAATTAAAGCGCCTGACGGTAAACACCAGCGCCGAGTCGCGTTGGCAGCCGGCCTGATTCCGTCTAATTGAAACCCTTCCTCCCTGAGCGGAGACAGAGGTCATCGTGTGATGATGGGAACGTTAATCTGGGGAGTTAAGATGATGCAGGTCGCAATGTGCCGCTTAAAACTCCACACAACACTTTTCTAATTAAGAAAATACTCAGAACTCTGACTGATAAGGTTACAGCCCCGACATCAATGCCTTACACTGTGTTTCATGGCCCCTGAACCTGTTTCTACTCCAACAAATAACCACCCCGTCAAACCCCGACCAAACACTTTTACTGCAGCTTTCAATGCTTTGCAGTCCAGTTCCACACCAGTCCACAGCGTCTACGGCTTCCCAGTGGTGCATTATGATACGTAGCTTTTGGGGGGAAATCTCAAACTTGAAGCCTCGTTTTGGAGTTTCTTCTCAGTTTAAATAAAAACATTGTAAGAAGCACGCCGGGCCAGTCAACGGTACCTCAAATACCTGGAAAACCTCCTGACATTGTTGTTTCTGTGGATTTTTAACCAAGGAGGTGAGGACCAGGTAAGACTGAGCTGCAGCGACGTCAGGTTCAGCTGAAACTTGGGACTAACCAACACAAATCAACAATGAGCATGAACACACTGAGGTGCAGCGACGTTTATGGTCATGACCGCCGTCTGCAGAAGGAAATGTTTGATTTGCAAAATATCCATAATAATGTTGTTGTCACACTTTGATAAACGTATTTTTACCAGTTTATTCATCTAAGTGCATCGATGTCCACCTGTTCCTCTTTTCCTGTCAACCAATCATGTATCAGATGGGACTTGTCACCATGGCAACCCAGAGAACGGAGGCAAAGCTTTAACTATGTGGTGACGGGTTTGTATTTCAACCCAAACCGTGACATTTTTCTTCATGGAACCAAGTTGTGTTGATGCCTGAACGTAGCCGAGCCTCTGACGTGTTGCTGTCAAAGTGAAAGTGTCGACTAAGCCGCGATATTTCCGTCGTTTTGGAAACTAAACGCATGAGGTGTGAAAATAATAAGAACGTCACACGTCAATACGTTTCCCTTTAACTGAGAACGCAGTCTAGTTGTAGAGAAAAGTCAGTTTTTAGGGACTGGACTGTGCCAAAGGGTGGATTTTAAGTAGGGATGCAGGATATATCGGCGTCCACATCGGTATCGGCCGATATCAGTGTTTTTCTGGTACATCGGTGTCGGTCTGATGAACAAATTTAGCCGTTGATCGTCCACCATCAGCACCTTCGTCTCTATGTCTGATATCGCTGCTGTTTCACTGATGTCTTCACTTAAAAGGTCCTGGACTGAAGGTTAAATGTGTTTAAATGTGTTTTGTTATATAATAAAGCAGACTACGTGTCTGCTTTGGCTTCTTTTGAGTAGTTTCACGTTCTCATACTTCCACTCATTTTTCGATGTGAACAAAAATCGAACATGGACATCAGTAGTATCGGTTATCGGCCATATCAGAGATCCTAATATCGCATATTGGTATCGGCCAGAACTTTTAATATCATGCATCACTAGTTTTAAGGCAAACCATGATGAGTTCCTTAAAACTAAGCGACCAGCAAGAGAAAATGAAATCAGTGATATGAAAGAAGCGTCTCTGTCCAACTAAACTACGTCATCATTTGAACATCTCTCGCCGTCGGAAAGCCTCCAGTGTTAAAAGACTTGTAGATTATTTTTACACTTCAACTTGTGTTCTGGTTCGGTTTGGGTTCAGATACGACCCGTTGTTTTTAAAGCTTCTCCTCCACTTCCTGGATCATCAGCCTGCTCCGTCCCATGTGACCGGCTGGCAGCAGCAGTGAAGCAGTAAACCGACTTGAGGCTCTAACGAACCCAACAGCAAGAGAAAATGAAACGTACATCTAAAGCTAGTGGTCCTGCCGCGCTGCCTCTGACCTCTGTGGCTCGTTGGAAGCAGTTTCCAGAACAACACTGTAGTTGTACAGAATCGTAGTTTTCGGACTGAAGGCTGCACCTGCCGTCCCGAATTCATGTCACATCATCAGCATATAATGACTGCACGAGCAACACACATGATATGAGCGTCTAAAAATAATTACGACCTCCGGGGGTAATTACAGGGCGACTGCTGACGATAGTGACACATGTGGCTCGGCAGGTGGATGAGAGCAGAGAAGTTGGGTTTCATCCTTCCTTAGGTCTAACTTTGGGTTTGGGGAGAAGAGAGGCGGGACTTTATGGAGCGTTTGATGATCTTCTCCATGAGCTCAGGAATCAGAACATCTCTGCTGAAGTTCATCATCGTCTGTCGATGCTGTAAAAGCTGCAGCGTCTACTCAGCTGTGAGCGTCAAGGAAGCATGACGGAGTCCAGAGGACCTCTGAGTGCATCATGGGACCTGTAGGATCAGGGTCTTAAAGTCTCCACGTCCACTAAGGTCACAGACATTATCAGAGCGGCTGACCTTCAACCTGCTGCTCTAAACCCGTCACATCATCGTTACCTGAACCTCAGGTAGAATCATGATTAAAGCTGAGTTGATGAAGACGCCGTCAGCTGAGGGAGCTGCTGTCTCCTCCTAATCCTGGTTCGACCTCTTTACCTCATGTGGCTCCTCAAAAACCGACCGAGTTCAAGTTTGTCCATCGGTGCTGAAACAAACGTCTCCGAGCCTCCGAGGCAGCCGTCGAACGCTACATCACCATTTATGAGTTTGGTTTTCTCAGACTTTTAGAAGCATCACTTCAAACCGTTTGTTAGCTGAGTTCAGACAGCTGGTGCTGCATCTGCTTCTGTTTGTGGTTGTTTTGGGTCTTTTTGTGGTTATTTTCCATCTTTTGTTGTTGTTTACTCTCTTTGTGACCTCTTTCTCATCGTTTCGTGTCACTTTGTGGTTGTCTTTGGTCTCTTTCTGGTCGTTTTGTGACTGAGGTCTTGTGTCTATTCCTGGATGCAGATGTCTGAAATGTCCTTTTCAACTGAGGAGAACTGAACTTTCTGCATGTTAAACCATAAAACCAAAGTTAAACTGCTCACCACAGTGGTCACCGTATCTCCAGCTGCATCGATTAAACGATTCATCGATTAGATGTCAACTAATAAATCAATCAGTAACCATTTAACAGCTGATTATTTTTTTTATTTTATTTATTTAACCTTTATTTAAGCAGGTGAGTCCCATTAGTGGCTTTGAGTCTTTTTTTTGTAAAATCTCTGGTTGCAGCATCTTAAATGTGAATATTTCTGGTTTCTCTTCTCCTCTACCTTCGACATTTGTCTTCTTTGGCTGTTTTTTTTTTCTGACATCAGTTGATCCAGAAGACAATCAACAGACGAGCTCACAGTCAGAACCATCAGTAGTTCTGCTGTCCCTCCCTGGTGCTCCAGTGGCCTCCCTTCATGCTGCACATGAACCAGAACCAGAACCAGAAGCTGGTTCTGTAGCGCTGAGCCGCTCACATCCAGCCTGAACTCTGTTTTCTTTCATTCATCAGTCTGTACATCAGCTGCTGTTTCTGCTTATTCTGGTTTTTGGCTCCAAGAAAGCTTCAGATCAACAGTTTGAAGCACATTTTGGGAAAAACTTGATGAGAATTTGCCTGTTTTTTGTTTTTATTCAGGACTTTCTTCCTGTTTAAAGAGTCCAGGCTGACTGCTTTAAACTCCACCTGAAGTTTACAGAGAAATAAATAAACCTCCACATGACGCCGGTGGTTCTAATAATAATAATAATAATAAAAATAATAATAATAATAATAATAATAATAACAACAACAGGATGCTCACTCACCCTCCGCTGACCTTCTCCTCCGTCGTCTCTTCACCACTTTATTTCCTCGGTAGTTTGGGTTTAACGGTCCGTTACTCGTTAGAAAAATAAACATAAAACCATGCGCGAGCTGCTCCGTGTCCCGGCGCTCTGTCCGCGAGCCCCCCGCGTCCTGTCGGAGCGCGCTCCCGCTCCGCTGAGAGCCGGGAGCGCGCCTCGGTGAATGACCTTGTGCAGCAGCTGAAGCTTTACATCGAGCACGTTCCCGTCAAACACGCACGTTCGTCCTGGTCCAGTGAGGGTTCGGTTCGTTCAACACTTTCCTGCTTTCTGGTGGAAATGTTTGAAATGATGGACCAGAAGCACTAAACCAGTCAGACCATACTGGGACATACTGGTGTAGACTGGGAACAGAACAACGTCAGCTCTCTGGTTAAATATACATTTAAAATATATATAAATAAAATAATGAAGTCAATTAAAAATGTACAGAAGAAGTATGAGAAGAAGTAGAGGGGCAATTAAATTAGAACTAACCAGAACTTTATTATAAAACTACATGTTAAATTTAACCTCACAGGTAACTTTAAACACACAAACTTGTCATTTATGCTTCAGATTAACACGATTCTCAAGTTTTGATGTTGTTGTGACTTTAACTGCGACATAAAAGTTATTTCAAACAGATTGATTTCTGTCAATTAATCTACTGTTGAGAGTCCTGTAGAACAAAAGTTATAACTTTATTTTAATTAGAATTTAAATTCAAGACATAAAAGTAATGTCAAATTAAAAGGGTTGTTTAGCTAACAGTAACAAAGAAATCTAGCTAGCTATATAGCTAGTGCTACAGCAAGCTAATACAGTAAAGCATGGTTGTCTTAATCTAAAGGTAGCTAGTGCTTCAACAAGTTGATATAATATAACATTATTAGCTTAATCTAAAGTTAGCTAGTGCTGCAGCAAGCTATTGCAGCATAACGATAATAGTTTAACTGACAGTGAGCTATTTAGCCGGTGCTACATCAAGCTAACATAGCACATTATTAGCTGAACATGAAGTCAGCTTGTTTGTTAGCCAGTACTACAGGATGCTAATGTAGCATTACATTATTAGCTTAACCCAAGCTCAGCTAGTTAGCCTTTTAGACAGATAACAGTAACAGGTAGCGGTTATTGTACCATATTTGATGACTCTGACGTTTGTAAGGCTGAAGTTTTAAAAACAAGTGACGTCCACGGGAGGATTTGTTCCCTTAAAGTCCGACACTGACATTTTAACACATTACAGAAAAAGTATTTCTGATTTTTTATTTAAATTAATGGATAAACCTCCACTTGACTCTCATGCTAACAGTAAAGAAACGTTCGTGGACATTTCTTAAGGTTTTGTAGCATTAACGTGTAAATTAAAAACTTTTTAAAAATGTAATTTCTCTGGATATTATCTGTAATTTAACAAGACAAAGAAAATCAGCAAAATCCTAGTGCACTGTTTAAAAACGTGCAGTGAAAGGTGTTTAAGGTGAACTTTATGCAGTGTGAGATGGGAGGAATCTGCTCTCTTAAAATGATTCAGAATCGAGTGGACGCTCCTGGCGGTTGTTTAGGGACGGGTTTGTATCCGTTAAATATGAAATGATCTGAAAATCTAATCAAACATCAGGATTAAGTGAATTGTTAACAACTGAACAACAGCAGCCATTAAAGCCAATCTGCAACGCAAACAGCGAAGCCAATTTGAACTGTAATGCAGTTCTTGATTTTAAAATGAACAGTGAGCGTGCAGCCGGAGGACCGATCCAGCCCAGTGTGTGTGTTTCCTAATACTTAATCTGATTTAATCTCCGTCAAGGAGCCCGAGCAGTGACCTTTGACGTCATGAGCTCAGCGAGTCTGTGGAAGCAGGGATCAGATGGAGAAGAATGAGGGCAAACGGTGAAGCAGCGCCAGAACAGCAGCCACAACAATCCCAGCAGTAAACATGTGGGCTAAAGCGGGCCCGGCTCAAACCGCTGCTGTGCTTTTCACGATGCCGAGGCTCCAGCTGAGGATCCAACAAGAACAACGCTGCCCATCGATGCCGTTTAGGCGGCGTATGAGACCGGATGTGCCATTCTAAATTGCATAAGCGCTGGTGTAGAAACATGGTTGTAGTTGTGATTGACCCATGGAAAGCCCTGAGGAGGGGGCAGCGTGACGTCGGAGGGCTGGACCGGGTCAGAAATGCTCAGGAGGCAGCAGAAGAAGGTTGTTAATGAAAGAACATTCAGAAGAACGAGGAAAAGGTGTCAACAATCACTGTGTAGCCCTGTAAAGCTCAAAACCCACCAACGGGCGTCAGAAGTGTCTGAGCTGAAAAGATAGAGGTCCAACATCACAGCAGAGACCTGATGGTTCCACACATAGACCCATCATCCATC
>NW_007578528.1:152348-154670 GCF_000690725.1 Stegastes partitus | reverse complement strand
TTTCTTCTTTAAATCAGATCTTCTCTCTCAGAGTTTCCCTCCTGTTCCTGGACCTGATGTTCGTTTCCTTTGGCCGACACCAGAACGTTGCTGCTGAGGCCTCGTCCTCTGCAGCTCGTCTTCATTACTGTTAATTCATGTTTTCAGATCAGACTGTCTGATAACATCTGACCTGGTTGGAGGCTGTTGCAGCTGCTGCAGTTTCACTCAGACCATCAGACACGTCTGCGCCCAAACTTTCCCTTTCAGACGAATAATGAAGCATGAAGCCACCAGCAGCAGCAGCAGCTCTGGTTTCTGCTCGGCGCTGAGGCAACGTTTCCAGGCTTCGCTCCACTGCTGTCCTACTTTCACAGCTGACGATTCATTTAGAGATGATTGTGAGTGAAGACGGAGGCTCAGGATCAGATCTGCTCATGCTTACACCATGGTGGTGAGACAATAAGACTTTCCTCCATCGTGTTGGGACTGAACCAGAGCTTCAGTAGCTGCATGTGAGCAACTCTTGAAAAGCTCTTTAGTTCTTAAATCTGTGATATTCTGGAGTTCTGTTGCACAAAAGTTCAGCGTTTGTCATTTGGATGAATTGTTGTGTCGCTCAAACTGTGTAAAACCAACATTTAGACCCAAAGCTGAGATGAAAGACGAGCAGGACGAGTGGAGGTTTAGATGAAGCGGCTGCAGCGCTGCTCTCAGCCACCAGGGGGCAGATTATGCCTGTGTTAGCCTCCATCCTGTGAAGGTGTGTTTGTGGCCAGTTGGCTGAGCTGCAGGCTGTCCGGAGGCGACACACCTGGTCTGTGACGGAGTAATTACAAGCCAGGATGTGAAATGAGCAGCTGTTGGACTCTGAGGGAGGAGAAGTTCACACCTCAGGTGTTTTATGAGGACGAGACCACGAGGACCAAACAATAGCTGCTAACGCGCTGCCATTACACACATTCCTGCAGTTTGTGAGTCCAGAACACGTGGACCGTCGAGCTAACGAGAGTTTCTGCTGCAGAAGGTTTTTACTGAAGCTGCAGCTAATGAGGATTTTAATTGATGATTGTTCTCTGGATCAATCGATCAGCTGATTGGTTCTGAAACGTCACAAAATGTGGATCAAATGTCATGTTTTGTCCAAAGATGTTCAGTTTAGTGTCACAGAGGAAAGAAACCAGAAAGACTGTCTGGAGTTTAATTAATCATTGATAACTAATCGATTGATCGTTGACTTCTATGAACAGGTTTAAATTCACCACCTGATCATGTGTTTATGTTCTAACTCATCTACATCTGACACCGACTGTGTTCAAACCTCCCTGATTACAGCCAGACGCTTCACAGCTGTTGGTGATTGTCATTGATTATTTTCTGGATCAATAATCAGCTGTTTGGTTCTAAAAGGCCAGAAAATGCTGAGAAATGTGGATCTACAGATGATAAATGTCCTGCTTAGTCCAAAGATCTTCAGTTTACTGTCACAGAGGAAGGAAACCAGAACCCAGTCAGAGCGGGTCCGTCTACCCGCTGACGGCTGACTGGTGGACCTGTGGACCAGTGGACCGGTGGACCAGTGGACCAGTGGACCGACTGACCGGCACACCGGTGGACCTGCGGACCGGTGGACCAGTGGACCGGCTGACCAGTGGACCTGTGGACCAGTGGACCAGTGGACCGACTGACCGGTGGACCTGTGGACCGGTGGACCTGTGGACCGGTGGACCGGTGGACCAGTAGACCTGTGGACCTGTGGACCGGTGGACCTGTGGACCTGTGGACCGGTGGACCAGTGGACCAGTGGACCTGTGAGTCCTGCAGGACGAGCTGCCGTCAGCGTTTCTCTGGAAGCTGAACGTCTTCGGGTTCAGCCGTTGGTCAAACAAGTCGTGCAGTCGTTAGAAAAGCTTTTGTCATGTTTGCAGGACTTGACCGACGTGATAATTCATCAAAACGACAGCAGAGAGAAGAACAGGTCCAGAGTTTGCCTTCATGTCCGTCTGTCCGTCCTCCTTCATCTGCTTTGATCTGAACGCCTCTGTCACGTGTCTTCAACCAGTTTGACCAGTTTTATTATCACACACCTCCAGCAGGGACCCAGCTGCTCCTTCTCAGTTTGATTGTTTGTATTTTATATTGTTTGTTGTTGTTGTTGTTGTTGTCATCGTGTGTCGCCTCGTCTCTCTGCGTGTTGTGTTTCTTTATTATGTAAAAGCACTTTGTGAGCTCTGTTCTTAAAAGTGATTTACAAATAAAATCATATTATTATGATTATTTATAAATGATTTAGGAATGAAGGTCAGAGTTTCCTCAGACGTCTTGTTTAGTCCAAAATGAACC
>NW_007578528.1:149592-150756 GCF_000690725.1 Stegastes partitus | reverse complement strand
GACCCTCCAGACGTTCCTCCGGCTGCAGCCTCAGACCCTCCAGACGTTCCTCCGGCTGTAGCCTCGGACCCTCCAGACGTTCCTCCAGCTGTTCTCCGTCACAGCAGCTCGTGTTGCTTCTCAGTGTTTCTTGTGAGTTCGGCTCCTGCTGCTGTTTCTTTAACCTCCACATGAAGCTGTGAGACGCTGATCTGACGTCTGAACGCTGAGCTGGAGAGCCGAGTCCAGACTCAGCAGAGTGTTAGTTCAAGACATGACAGATCCTTATAACAGCAGAACCGGGTCAGGACGACTCACATCATTTATGGCACTCATTAATGTCTGATAACGTTTTGTAGAATACCAGCGAACATTTATTAAACATCTACAGAACGAAGCTTATTTTTATTCATCTATTTATTATAACTATTATTTATGGAAATGATTTTATTTGTTTATTTCTACGTCTGAGTCGGTTTTTTCTGCTGTCAATCACTTCCTGTTTTGCTTTTTCTTTTATCACTTCCGCTGTTTTCATTTGGACCAGTTTGTGTTGCATTTCATTTGTATAAAACCAGCTGTATAAATAAAAAGAAGTACGACTGATTTAAAATGTCCCAGAACCAGAACCAGAAGCTGTTCACCATCAGACTGAACAAATCATCAGCTTAAAGTCAGATTTGTGATTTAAAACAATGAGAACATGAAGGATTTGGTTTTACTTCTTGTCTATTTGTCGGTCAGACTTCATTTATACGTCGCGTTTCGTAAAAATTTAAATAAAATTTAAATAACCCCCTCCCCTCCCTGTTTGCAGGGAGGAGAGGGGGGTCGGTGGACGAATCAATAATTCATCATCGGCTCGGTCCAACAGACATCCGTCATCGGGGAAACGTCCGCCCATTTAATCAGCCGGGACGCTCGGGCAGTTCGTCAGAGACGCTTTGGCTAATTAACGAAATGAACGAAGGGACGGAGGAGGAGGTTAGAGACCGTTAACCGTTTACAGGAGGAGGGTCGTCACGTCGGCGCTGTCGGCTGATTGGACGAGATGTTTACTACGACATAAATACATCAAGACATGTGGAATAATAAAGACGGATTTTAACCCTAAACCTTCCAGCAGCACAGAGACGCCTCAGTGGAGCCCAAAGGTACCAAAGGTTCACATCCACCCAGAAACAC
>NW_007578528.1:147463-148671 GCF_000690725.1 Stegastes partitus | reverse complement strand
TCTGATTTATGGTGAGTTTGTGTCTTTCAGTTGTTTTTATTATTTGCAGTCTGAAGAAAGCTGCTGGTTGAATCTAAAGTCGGCGTTGGGATGAATAATTTGGTCTCAGCTGCATCTCGACTCTGCAGAAACCTGGAGAACGTTTCTTATGTGACGAGCACACAATCAGGATAATGCAGTTTGTAGTTTAGTGCCGTGGACAGACTCCAGCGTCGTCACAGCCGATGAAGGTTCTCTGTCCGTTCATAAAACAGTTTCACGTCAGCGAATTCATTTACTGGATGTTTTTTTCAATAACTGAAGTTAAAAATGTTAAAAACTCCCTGATTAAAGTGTGTTTCTCTGTTTACGAGGCCTGATTGTTTTAATTGTTGTTTATTTCCTGGATCATTATGTGGATCAGAAAGACGACAAATGTCTTGTTTTGTTCAAAGATATTCAGCTTAGTGCCACGAAGGAGGAAATATTCACTTTAAGAAGCTGCAATCAGAGAGTTTGGACCGTTTCTGGTTCAGGAATTACTCAAGCTGACGAATCGATGTTCAGAACAGTTGGTGATTCAGTTAATAGCTGATAACTGATCGACTAATCAATGCAGCTCTGATCAGTTCTCACATTTTATAGACGTAATGATGAACAGAGGACGATAAAAAGCATATTATTGATGGTTAAATAATAAACGCAGCCAAACAAATGAACAGACGAATAATAAAGATTCCTTTAAATAAAATCTAACATTGAAGTTGTTGGACTGGTGGTGAGAGCTGGAGAACACGTTCAGCTGCACTTCAAATGAAACAACCTGAAAAACAAACGTCTGTTCAGTTCAAACACGATAAAACCTGTGAGGCTGGTTTTCATTCTGACGCCGTCGTTCTCGTCCTCAGAGCTTCACATCTGCATAACGAAGACCGATGCAGGATAATTAACGAGCAGAAACCCTGCAGGTCACCAGCAGCTCGGCTAATTTAATTAGAAATATGACCAGGCGTCCGTTAGATTGATGAGCAGCTTCGACTCTCCTCCGATGCTTCTTCCACGTTAAAGCGAAGCAAAAACAGCTTCCAGACGTCTGGTTTGAAAAATATCAGAGAACAAACTGAAACTCTGGCAGCAGCGAGTCTGAAGCGACTGATTCAGAAACAGCAGGACGCTGTGACTAGAAAACTGTCAAAATAGAGGAAATACATGTAAAATATACGTCAAAC
>NW_007578528.1:136463-146495 GCF_000690725.1 Stegastes partitus | reverse complement strand
GCCTCCGTCAGGTATTTGTTGAATTCCTGGCTCCCCGGGGTGAAGGCATGTCCTGCCGCCCCCAGCCTCTTTACTGCTGTCTCCGTCTGTCTCGTGTTCTGCAGCACATGTATGACGCCTCCACCTCCACACATGGTGCTGCTCGGCCCGGTCGCAGCTAAATCACGTCTCGGCCTCCGGAGGCCTCTGGAGGCTGGTGGAGAGCAGCTGAGGCCTGGACGAGCCAAGAACAACCCGGTGGCTCCTCAAAGAGGCGTCTGTCCTGAACGGCCGACCTCTGGTGTTGATCCAGCCCAGCAGGCGGCTCATTAATGTCCTCGATAAGTCGTGTGGAGGCGTTTGAACGCGAGCTGCTGTTGACTTTGGGTCGGCTGGAGAACATCAGATGGAGCGGTGCGTCAGCGACGGACGGGTTCTCACCGCAGACAGTCAAAACTCAGCCTCAGGTTCAGACTTTCAGGTACGAAGCAGAAAACGAGATCTGTGGACGTCAAACTCAATCTGAGGAGACGTTTGATGGACGTGTTTCTGTTGGACGGAGAGTTCTGAGAGTCCAGAACACTGTAGAAACACAGACCCGGTTTAACTGGGTTTCTAGTTGTTCTGAACGATTTGCTGTTAGTTTACAGATTCTCCCTGTTTTGTTCAACTACAGATAACAGAAGGTAAAGTCACAGAGAAAAGTATTAATCAATAATAATAAGAAGTTCTAATAATGTCCACAGAAAAATGTGTTTTTACTAAAAGTAAATTATTCTTTTACATATTTAAACACATCATCAGACAGTTGTGCTACATTTAAATGAGTAAATATGTTGGTATTTCACAGATATTTGCCCTGAATGGATTTTTTTAAATATTCAGGATTGAAAAATTATTTTAATCTAATGATTTTATCTGTTAATTACAGAATATGTCCAATAAAATTATAGAAAAAAGTCATTATTTAAATGTCAAACATTAAAAAGAAAACTGTAAAACTGTTCACGTAAGAAATCTGTATTTTTAATAATAATCTTTTTTTCTTTACAATGTCTGAGCGTAAAGTTAAACTATTTTTTATTGTATTTTAATAAGCAAACATATGATTTTAGATGTTTGCTGCTCTGGGACAGAAACATTTACCAAGTGTTGAAATATCAGGTTTTCATCCCTTTTTAAATAAATAAACACAGAAAATCTGTATTTTAGTAAATAGTGTTTATTAACAACGTGTGACAGTAAAACCCACCGTTCAGTCTGAACTGTGATTATTTGTTTTATGTCTTATTGTTGTTCTGACTGGATGGTTTCCGGTGGATGCTGCGCCTCTATCTGACTTCCGGTTTAAACAGATATAAAGATGAACCTCTGATCATCTGGGACTCTTTAAATGAAGCTCAGTCATCATTCATGTGTTTGATTTGAGTGTTTTTGGACAATAAAAGCATCATTTTGTTCTGAAAGCTCCAGAACAAAGCGCCAGTCCAACTTCTTCTCTCCATGTTCTGCTTCTTCCACCAGAACTCTGACTGAACAAACCTGTTTTCTTTCTTTAGAACCATAAAACATCAGAACTGTGCTGCTTTCAGAGCCTCCTGCAGCAGCCCTACCTGCGGACCAGAAAGCTGCATCTGATTATTTGCCAGATCCTGATGTTCTGGTTCCATTTATGGTCAGATTCTGGAGGTTCTGTGCAGCGGGTTCGTGCTGTGATTTACGGCCGCGTGGCTCAGAGGCACCGAAACCATCAGAGAGTCATGAAACCGCCACCGAGCTCACAGTAAAATCCCCTAAACGTGCCAATAAAACACAAGAATTCAACAATATTAACTTAATCTGAGTTTAAAGCCTCACAGCGGCTCCAGCTGCAGCTCAGACACAAAACTCTCCAAAGTGACCGCAGAATGCTGAGGAACGGACTCTGTGATTAGGAGGCTCTCTGCTGTAAATCTGCTGCTTCTGATGAATGTAAATATCAGCCTGAAGTCACTGTCGGGCTCTCTGGACTCGGTACCGCTTAATATTCAGTATGCAGGACGGTCCGCTCGCCCACAGTCCCATCCCACCTCTTCTCCACCCGGACACGTTCCTCTGGTGGCTCAGACTCATCCCAGACCGAGCTGAGGGCTGAACAGCACAGATCAGGACCTCCACATAAGAACCTCCTGCTGCTGGAGGTAAATAAGAACCTCTGGAGACATTCGGAGATTTCACAATGGGAACCGAGTTTTTCCACCGAACAGATCCGAGGATTGTTTTTTTTCCTGCGTCTGGGATGAAACTGATGTAAAGTAAGTTAAAGGAAATTAAATCTGTGCTGATAAAAAAAAACAAACAAAAAAAAAACGATTTATAGATATAGAAATATGCTGCGGTGTGTTTTATAAACCTGTTATATTTATTATATGATTTATAATCGTGTTTTTGACGCACCGGAGGCCTTTTTACGCAACTTTCTTTTCGGCCTTGAAAGCGAGTTACAAAAGAAAAGGCTTCTCCCACAGTCTAGTGTTTTCTCTGATATTTATGGACACCGTTGCTAAATGTTTTAAACTCCTTAAATTAAATATTAATCGTTGGTAGCTGATAAACATCGCTGGCTATTTTAACATTTTACGCATTGAGGCTTTGGACTCGGAGGATCGACGATAACGGAATTTTCCTGACGGTCAAGGCCCAGCCGGGACTTTATTTAGAGCGAGCCGGTAACGTTTGGAGGCGCGCAGCACCGCGGGGGTTCGGGCTGCTCCTCCAGAGTTCAACAGCAGCTCTTAACCCCGGTGCCGCCTGGGTCACCATGTGTCCTGCCGGCTCCCCGCGTCTGCTTTGAAGTGGCGGCAGATCGCACTCCTCCAGCCCCGAGCTGCCCCAACAACCGAAAAAAAAAAAAGCTTTATGCTCTAGAATTAAAATGACAAGAAATTAAACAACATAAGGCCAGTTATCCGGTCCACGTCCAAACCAGCGCTGCGTAAAGACGCACAACACAAACCAAAAAAACTCAACCTTGAGAATGTAGATGTGCTCAGACCACCTCTTTAACCTGATTGTGGCCCAACTGGTGACCTTCAGAAGAAACGGGAGGTTCGACTCTGAGATTTATGATCCTCAATTGGAGCCCTCCTGCTCTGAAAATCTAATTATTTCCCTAAAACCAGAACAGGCTCCCTGAGAAACCATAAAAGCAGACAGGCGGTGCGACTGGAGCAGGTAGCTGCTGGAGCACAAACCGTCCTGCTGCTCATGTTTATGTGACTTCATTTGGCTGAAAAACCCAGAATACCTGAAGAAAGGAGACGTTGTTCTTAACGGAACAAATACAACCTCCTGAAACCAGGAGATAGATATAGAAAACTAATGGATTGTTTTCTTTGTTTTGTTGAATCTATCTATCTATCTATCTATCTATCACTTGTCTATAATCTATCTATCACTTATCTATCATCTATCCTCTATCTGTGACTCGGCCTGTGAAGCTCTGACGTTTCCACACCCTCCTCCTAACACCTTTAGATCTTCCCGTCATGGAGCTGTCTGCTTCTCTGCCTCCCCCCTCTCCCTTCACCTCCCCCCTCATCCCTAACTCCTCGGCTCCCTCCTCCTCCTCCCCCTCCATGTCTCCGTCCCCCAGCCTGGCCTCCACGGCTCTGTTCTGCTCCCTCCTGTCCCTGCTCTCCCTGCTGGGCATCTTGGGGAACCTCTACACTCTGGGCCTCCTCCTGAGGCGCCGGCGCGGCAGGAGGAGACGGGGAGCGTTCCCGACCTGCTGCCTGACCCGACTCCCCGTCCCGTCCTGCCTCGCCGGCTCCGCCTCCCCATCCTCCTCCCCCACCTCCTCCTCCTCCTCCTCCTCCTCCTCCCTCCACCTCCAGGTGCTGAGCCTGGCCCTGGCCGACCTGCTCTACCTGTTCACGGCTCCCTTCATCGTCTACGACAGCCTGGCGTCCGGCTGGGCCTTCGGGGAGCTGGGCTGCCGCCTGCTGCTGAGCCTGGACCTGCTCACCATGCACGCCTCCATCTTCACCCTGACCGCCATGAGCTTGGACCGGTACCGGGCCGTGGCCCACCCGCTGCACACGTCGTCGTCCAGCTCGTCAGGGCTGCTGCGGGTGGGGCTGGCCTGGGGGCTGGCGGTGGCGCTCAGCCTGCCCATGATGATCACGCTGCACCTGGAGGACGGCGAGGACCAGGAGGGCCAGCTGTGCGTCCCGGCCTGGGACGAGCAGAGCTCCAAGGCCTACCTGAGCGTCCTGTTCTGCACCAGCATCCTCGGGCCCGGCCTGGCCATCGGGGCTCTGTACGCCACCCTGGGCCGGCTGTACTGGGTGTCGCAGACCCGGCCGGCCTGGGCCACCAGCGGCAGCACCGCCTGTCCTCCCCGAGCTCCCAAACCCAAAGTCCTGCTGCTCATCCTGGGCATCGTTCTGGCCTTCTGGGCCTGCTTCCTGCCCTTCTGGATCTGGCAGCTGCTGCCCCTGTACCAGCCCGACATGCTGCAGACGGTACCGGTGGGCACACAGGTGACGGTGAACCGGATCCTCACCGGGCTGACTTACGGGAACTCCTGCGTGAACCCGTTCTTCTACACACTGCTGACCGGAAAACGGAAACGCAACCGGCCGGCGCTGACGTCAGCCAACCAGCTGAGCAGGAAGAGCAGCCCGCTGCAGTAGTCGGTTCTGACGGGCTGTTGGACCATTTATATGAAAGCTTTATGAGCTCCAGAACCGGCACCAAAGAGCTCTGACTCAGTCTGAAGAGACAGAAGTAGAGATGACAGCACTTTGTACCGACGCTTCTTAATTAAGGACAAACTCTCAGTGAGGAGATGAACCGTTAGAGATCCACCAGCACAGAGAGCATCTGGGTGAAGAACCTGGTGATGCAGCTCGGCCCAGACTAGAGCTCAGAGGTTTGGACAGGTTTGATTTTTCTGACAGACGCTGCGAAAAGTTTGAAACTGAAGCTTCAGTTCAGAGTTTAATGAGAAGAGCTGCAGAACCAGGAGACGGTTTGAGCTCTGAGGGAAGTCGACCAGCTGTCTCCGGTGAATAAACGGATTTATGTGGCTGAACCGTGTTGGACACATGCATCAGTGTGCAGCAGAAACAGCCTGAAAGTCTCAAACTTTCTGCTCACAATCAGTAAACGAGTCATTCAGCAGCAGCGTCTGGTTCGTCCTGAGCTGGAACGGTAGCTCTGGTGATCCAGCATTTCACACAAACAGAGTCTACGTGACGATAATCTGGATTTAAAAGGTTTAAATTATTGATAGCAGCTCTGATAACAACACATCAGACGGAGTTTCCTTCTGTTGTTGCTCATTGAATCCTTAATTCTACTGTGTTGATCATAATTTAGAAAAAAAGATTCTTTCATGTCAAAGTGAAAAGAAAATTATGCAAATAAATAAATGAAATATCAGAATCAGAAGCTTCTTATTGCCCAGAGACACACACACACACAACACACAGACACACCACACACACACACACACAATGCTGATTTGGATTTAAAATGTTTTAATTAACTACTAACTGGCATCGATGACAGACCTCATAAAACAGAGTTTTCCTGTTCTGTTGCTTCCTGACATTGAATCATGATTTAATTTTATTGTGTTGATCATAATTTACAGAAAGATTCTTTCATGTCAAAGTGAAAAGAAAATTCTACAAAGTTCTGTTAAATAAATGGAAACATAACATTTAAATGAAGTGCTTATTCAGTCTTTTAAACACCAGAAATCAGGTTCACTTTGACCTGAAAGAGTCTTTTTGTAAGTTATTGTTCATTATTGTAGAGTTAATAAAATGGTTTATCATCATGCAGCAGCAGCATCTCCTCCAGAGCTGTGATTGTTTTAAACTGTGATTTAAAACCTATGAACGGTTCAGCTTTAATCCAAACATTGACGATAAAACCGAGTTTAAGTGACGCTGATTTGGTTTTAAAATGTTGAAGTTATTCTGTCTGTGGACTGGAGTACAGGATGTTATATGATGATCTCTATATGAGGCAGACCAGTCATGTGACCAGAGAACAACTGCTTCGTGGAGCGACCAGAACATCTGAGGACCTTCTGCCGCTCAGCCTGATGCTCTGCTGCTCGCTTCCACAGAACTCTCAGAGAACGTGTTTGTTTTCGGTCTGGTCTGGAGGAGACCTCGCAGGACTCCCGTCTGTTTGTTGACCCGCCGGCTTTTTGTCTTGGTCCTCTGAACTCTGACACTCTGACAGGAGCGCTGCTGCTCTTTAGCATCTGAAAACGTGCTGCTGGTGACGAGTGGTGCAGCTCAACGTGGCCTCCTGCTGTTTGTAGGGTTGTGTGATGCACAATAAAGAGAAGTGAGACGACGTCTACGTTTGGTTTTTATTTCATTCAAACACGACACAGACGCTCCTGAAAGAAGAATCATCTGATGCCTCCTTTAGCCACAGAAACAAACTGAAATTACAAAAAGCATCGACAACAACACGACAAACGTTCACAACAGAACAACAACAATAACAGGAAGCAGCTCACGTTTAAACACAACATGTGACCTGATTGTTTCCGGTCTTTACATTAATGAACACATTGAACAGCATTCTGGTTGAACTGGTCTTCTAATGTAAACACTGATCCTTTGGTTTTTTGCTCAGATGCTTCCACAGAAACACAACGCTCCGTCACTCTGCTCTGGATCTGGGTTTTCTTTAAACAGCTCAGGTCCTTTTAAATCACACTCAGGTTCTCTTTTTCCAAATCCTCTCGTCTCTCACGCTGACGACAGATGTGGAGGAACGGAGGAAAGTCAAAAGTGGTGAAAGCTGCTGGTGTTTGTGTGTCTTTGCCGGCGTGGGGAAGGTGTCGGTGCCGCCTGTCCGGCTCAGTCCGGCTCAGATGCCGCCTGTCTGGCTCAGTCTGGCTTCAGAGGCCGCCTCTCTGGCTCAGTCCGGCTCAGAGGCCGCCTCTCCGGCTCAGTCCGGCTCAGTCCGGCTCAGAGGCCGCCTCTCCGGCTCAGTCCGGCTCAGAGGCCGCCTGTCCGGCTTCAGACCTGCTGCTGACGAGCACACGAGCAAATATTGTTGTTCGACGGAGAACAGACACGAGCTGAAGGAGAAGCGACTCTGCTCAGTCAGAAACAGAAAGTCAGCAGTTTGTGGATTCACTTTGAGGTTTAAGAGACTTAATCTGTGTCTGTGGTCTCCTCTGATGTCTGCACTGTGAAAAAAAAGAAAATCTGGCAGCAAGAGGTCCAGAAGACAAATAGTTTAACGTGAAATGTTAGAAAAATGTTTTAAAAAGCAGCAAATACCAGTAAAATCAGATATTTGTCAGCTGATCTAAGCTCATTGAAATGTGTGTTTTTATGGTTTCACATTAAAGGAGAATCAATTATTAGTAAAAACAAATATTTAAGAAAAAAAAAGGCACAAAATTCTAAAGTTGTTCAGTTTCCTGTAACGATTCATCGATTCCTCGTCAATAATTAAATCAGTCACCAACTATGAAATTAAATGAATGAAGAATACTTTATTTATCCAGAAGGGAAATTCAATAATTATTTTTATATTATTTTTATAATTATTAGGAGTCATTCTAAATAAAAACTGCCTGCATTGTGTGATTGCAGCTTTCAGGAACATTTTCTGGCTTCTTCCTCCTTTTATTGCGCTTCAGCGTTGAATCTTGGTTTAATTTGGCTTTTTGACGATAACGTAGAGAAACGACTCGTTCACGTCAAAGTGAAACAGATTTCCTCAAAGTGACGCTAATTTATTCAAACTATAAATCACTGAGTCTGTTTCACCTCCACGTTCAAGAATCTCGTTTGTAGATTATTGTCATAAAACATTATTATTACGTTATTGATTATTTTTACCTCTAATCAGTTCCAGATTCTGATCATCGGTCTCCTCCTTCTCAGCGGATCGGTACCGGCTCTGACAAACCAAACCAGTGAGTCACTAAAAGCTGCTGCAGGTCGAATATTTTATTTTGAAATTCAGTTTCAGCTTTTCACAGTTTTCACCTCTTAATAAAAAAAACAATCAGAATAAGTTTGGTTTGTGAGAAACTCAGACTAAATGAATGGAAAACAAGAAAAGAAGGAAAAGTTCGTGCTCTGATTCACAAACCAGCTGAACAACTGTTCTGCTTTCATCCAGTCACGGTTCTGGATGAACAGTTAAGAATTAATTCAGTCTGTCGTCACTCTGACATGAAGGAAGCTTTTTACTGTTCAGTCTAACAGCAGAGATAAAAGTCAGGAACTGGATTTCTACAAAAACCTGAAACAGAATCTGGAGCTGCTGCTGTTCTAAAGTTTGACTCCTGAGACAAAACAAGTCACATAATTCAGATTACATGAAGAGAAAACTAGAACACAGAAACACACATCGAGCATCGCTTTAGATTAACGACACACTCAACATATCAAACAGCAGTTTGCATTTTTTAGTTTCTTTGTCCACTGAAATCCTGCAGAAGCACGACGAACATCAGTCGTGTCAGTTAATTAAACATAAGATAATTAAAAATAAATGTCTGGCAGATGCTCTGACTCACCACGTTCAACACTTTGACATTAAAGAGTCTTTTTTGGTCAATTATTGACAAACAATAAAAATAATTTCACTCTAAATATATATTCTAGAAATACGGATGCGTTTTAAAAAGGTCTTCGGTTGGATGTTGAGTTAAAGTCTGACGCCAGAGAACAAAATCAAGACTCAATAAAAGACAAGCTTCAGGTGACATCAGCACCACGTGATGCTCTGCTTTCACTTCCAGGTCTGGGATAAATGCAGTACTTCTGTTCTCTAATGAAGCCCGTCCAGGAGCTGCTGGTTCTGACTCAGTGTTCAGTGACTTGGTTTTGCTCCTCAGCTGACGAAGTGTTTGATGACTTCATGATTAGATGTTCGTATTTGGTTGCAGTAAACTCAGCGGAGGACCAGCTCCTGGTCGCCTCCTGGTCGCCCCCAGCAGCCTGAGGACCCCGCCAGCGCTGCTCTGTGCAGCCGTCCTCGGGCCGCCGTCCTCGGGCCGCCGTCCTCGGGCCGCCATGTGTTTCCAGTTACCTGCCGCCAGCAGCAGCAGCAGCTCCCTCTGCTCTGATTACCCAGAGTCCTGTGCAGCGGCTCCACGGGAGGCGCTGCTGTTGTGAGCTTAATGCAATATCCATCCAGCAGACAAAGAGCCGACTGGAACCGTCCGAGACTCGCTGACTTTCATACCACAATGACAGGAGACGGAGATGAAACGGACCCAGAACAGACCCGGGGTTCTGGTGTCTCCTCCCTCCGTGTATCAGATGATGAAGTCGGGCCTCGGGGCTGCAGGGATGACTGACTGTTTGATAAACTTCAAATACAGCCAACCGCACGCACGGAAACTTCTGTGTGAGTTGGCGGCCGGCCGGCCCATAAAGCCGGTGCTGTTTGTGTTGGTGGTGGGCTCCAGTCAGAACCTTCAGCTCTTCGTCCTGAGCTCGTCTTCCTCTGCAGGAGCAGCACCAGGACCCCACGGCCCCGCTCTACCTGAGCCTTCATAAATCCTGCACATGTCAGTTTCCTGGAACCGCAGAGCATCTTTCCAGCCGGCGCTGGTTCTGCTGCAGGTGCCCCTCCCCTGGGCAGGAAGGCGCCCCGCTGGGCCGACCAGACGAGGCCAGAGCCGGGCCAAGCCCCCGCTGAGACTGTATGAGAGGCTCCCGCTCGGCCCAGACGCTCACAGAACAGATTCCCTTCGTCTTCCCTCGTCTAGAATTCAATCTCCATCTGTTTTCCTTCTCAGCCGCTCTCAGGCCTCTGCACTGTAAAAACTCAACCTACAGAGGTTCTGTTGCTCTGCAGAGGTTCTGTTGCTCTATAGAGGTTCTGTTAGAGTCCAAGTTAGTAGATACAAACTATTAGTCGAAGTGGATGAACAAGGAAACAGGCCCAAACTGGAAAAATCTGATTTTTACAAAAACTTATTTTGTCAACTTACAGGAATTAAACTTAAAATAAACACAACAAGCACAAATATACTAATACTACTACCAATACTACCAATACTAC
>NW_007578528.1:134719-136158 GCF_000690725.1 Stegastes partitus | reverse complement strand
AACAACAACAATAATAATAATAATAATAATAATAATAATGCCCACGTTAAAAATCAGTGTTTTTATAAATGGAAATTTGTTCTTTTCTATTTCTTTGACTTGCAGACAATAACTAAAAGAAAAAAAAAAAAAGAAAAAAAAGAACTGTTTTTTAATTTAATTTTTTTAACAACTTATTGTTGTTTTACATTTTTTCCCTGTTTTGTTAAATTACAGATGACATCAGAAAATAAGTTTTATATGTTGACTCTAAAAACAAAACAAAAAACTACAACAACAAACAACCCAAAACTGTAAATAATGTCAAAACTTAGTATTTTTATAAATGGAAATTGGTTCTTTTACAAGATTTGACCATAAAATTAGAGTTTTTACTGCATTTGTTATTCTACAGATATTTGACTTATTTGAAAGAAAAAAATATTCTGGATGTTAAAAAAATGGGAATTTATTTTAAACTTATGTCACAAAATATTGTTGTTGTTGTTTTTTTTAAAAGGGGGGGGATCTGGTGAAATCACAAAAATATTAATTTACATTCAAATTTACATAATTATTATTTTTTAACAAATATTAAAAATTGTTCTTTTGCAGTGTATGATCATAAAATTATTGTTTTACTTTATTTAAATCAGCTTTTTAAAAATATGAAAAGTTATTTAAAATTTCTCATTGTATTGCCATTATTTTTATCATTATTTTTTTTTTTTTTTTTTAATAATTTTTGAATGTTGCAGTACTCCAGGTTTTGTTGTTGTGACATCTCAGCAGCCAGACTTCTACTTTTCCTGGTTTATTTTTCTCCAGGATTTGTTTTACAGTGTGAAAGATGTTTTCCAGCTCTGCCTTCCAGTAAAGTGTCACTGAATCATGTGTGAACATCTGCAGGCCGCCGCCGCTCCAACCAGCAGCTTTACGACGCAGCACAACACTCGGCTTGTAATTGCTGCTTTGACGGTAAACTCAGAAACCGAGCCTCTCACAGAGCCTCTTTGTTCGGCGGCTCCGCGAGGCCGCCTCCTCCCGCCGCGTCCCCTGACTTCGCAGCTCGGTGTCAGCCGCCGGGATCAGGCGAGGCCCAGGCCCGCGAGCCCCGGAGGCCGGAGGTTACACCAACCGACACACACGCTCCGCTTCACACTCGGGCTCTGACGAGGAGGGACGGTAAACACGGCGCCTCGGCCGGCCTCCTCCGGCGGCAGCAGACACTCGGCGCTGTCAGCTCAGGCGTCGCCGCTGCGCTGACCTCCGACCCGAGGTTTGCTCACGCAGGGAGGTCACAGCCAAGGAGCCGGGCCTCCGGCAGCAGAACCAAACCCTGAGCAACACGTTTAGACGGTCGGTCTGGCAGAAGATAAATCTGCAGCAAACAGCCTCTTCAAAGGTGAAGGTCTGCAGCTTCTCTGAGTGAACTGAGACGTCTGAAGACATGAGGAGGC
>NW_007578528.1:110699-133803 GCF_000690725.1 Stegastes partitus | reverse complement strand
CTGGAGGGAACGCTGACCTGCAGGTTATAGTTGGAGTTAGAGCGACACCTGCAGGTGAAACAACAGAACTGCTCCATGTGTGAACCTTTAAACTGGACATCAGCTGCTGCTTTGTTCTGTGCTGCTGCAGCGGGTCGATCAGAACGAGCCGGTTTCAGCTCAGTCTGTTTTTTATGAGCTGATAAAGATCCAGAGTCAAAGCCAACGACAGAACGAGCTCAGAGCGTTTCAGCTTCACTGATATCAGCACCAAGCGTTGGTGGACGTGTTCAGACGGTTCAGACGTGAAGAACTCAGAGTCACAAACATGAAGGATCAGATCAGAACTAGTCCAACAGGATCTGGATCAGAGCAACGATTAACCAGTCAGTCGTCAACGAGGGCTGCTGTTGTTGTTGTTGTTGTTTACAGACAACAGTCTCAGTTCTCTGGTTCCAGCTTGTTAATCCTCCCGTACTGTTCAGATCTGATTCTGTTCCGGTCCAGAACTCCCTCACAGCGCCTACACCAGGTTTTGGACCACAGATCTGTTCAGAACGTCTGAATGTCACATCAGTAAATAAAAACACACATGAAACGGGTCTGGACAGGTTCTAGACTTCCTGAAGCCACAATCCTCCTTGATTCGACCCACAGAACCCGTCTCAGTGGTCCGATCCGACCCACACAGCCTCAGAGGACAAACACAAGCTGCACCTGAACAGACTCAGAACATCTTAGAATAGTTTTATTTTGTGTGTTTTGGGTCACTTTAGGACAAGTCATCAGGCTGAAGGACGGTCAGTGTTTGGCTGCTGTCGAATGTCAGAACCGGTCCATTTGAGATGTTTTGGGCCTTTGTGGCAGAGGACAGTTGAACGAGAGAGACAGGAAAGTGGGGGAAGGACCTGCAGCAAAGGGCCATGAGTGGGACTCGAACCCACGGCTGCCGAGTCGGGGACTAGAGTCCCTGCATGTGGGTCGCCAGCTCCACCAGGTGAGCTGTAGCACCGCCCAGAACGGACCCAATCTGACCTGAAACACTGTGTCAGGGTTAAATGTGAACACTTCCTGGTTCCTTTCCTCAGCAAACTGAACCTTTCTGGACCAGACCCGACGCCTGAGGACCTGGAGGCCGGTTCTAAGCTCCGCCGAGCCTCCAGAGTCTCTCCTGGGTTTGACTGATTCCTTGTTTGCTGCAGACGTGATGCTGCTGCAGGAACACGTCTGCAGCCGGTTACACAACCAACGTGTTGTCGCCGCGGTGGGTTTGGATCATGTGGCTGCAGGAACCGACCTCCACAGCAGCACCGAGGCCTGACGGGAGGAAACCTCAGAGCTGCAGCGGACGGGTCACCTCACCGAGCTGGACGACCCGCAAAGGAAACACACGGACAGGATTGTGACAGACGTTTGGTGATTACTGGAAGAAGAACGTGTGAATGATGTGATTTCTGCTGCACGTCTGGAGAAGATCAGAACATTTGTATTTGATGGTATTTATACTTCTGGCCTGTTTTTTGTTCTTTTTTACGTCTACATGTAAATTAATTCTTCTTTTCTTTTTTGCCCCATTTTGGGGTAAATCTGAAAATTAACTGTTTTAATTTTTTCCCCATTTTGCCATTTTCTTAATATATTTTTTTTTCTTTCAAATAAGGACAAAAAATCTGGAAAATAACAGGAAATACATTTTTTGTTAAAAAACAAAATAAAACAAAATAAAATAAAATAAAAATAAATCAATCAATAAATAAATAAATACATAAATAAATAAGTATAATTTGTTGTTGAATTTGTAAAAGAATGAATTCTAATTTGCAGACATTTTTCTGTGTCGGCATTATTTACAGTTTTGGTTAAATCCTTGATGGTTAAACGTGTCGAACGTTTTCTTTTTCTGCAATTTATTTTTTTGAATATCTGTAATTCACCAAAACACGGAAAATAAGTAAATTGTTTAAAAAAAAAGAAATTAGAAACTGTTAAATGTTCATTTTTACTATTTAATGGTCGGTGTCACGTTAAACTCTGTCAACAGACATAAATAGAAGAACCTTCAGTGTGAACACTTTGGGTCAAATATCAGACTGTGATTCTCCTGATTTGAGACGTAATTGTTCAAATGAAATCAAAGTGGAGCTTCAGTTTCATCGTCTCTGTTTAAAACATGAGCACAGAGAGGTTCTGCAGGACTCGTGGTCTGAACCAGTCTGTGATTTACTGACTGCTTCGCTTCACATGATGAATGTGATGCACGAGGCTGCAGACGAACACTGGAAACGGTTCCTCGTTGGTCCGATTGAACGTTTCTGGGTCCAACTTGCTGCTCACTGACCACCGGAAACAATCGTTTGTTTTCCTCTTGAAAGGCTCAAAGGAGTGAAACAGCTGAAACAGACGGGAGGCGGCTCGAGGCCTTTAACTCTCGCATGTTTGGATCCTAATCAAACTCAGAGTTCTGCAGATTCGTTTCAACACCCGGCGGATCAGAACAAAGGAAATCCAAGCAGGGCTGCAGGTTGTTGAATCTGTTGATCCATGTCGGCCTCACGCAGCGTTCTCACCTTCCACAGTAACCTGCACCTCCTGCTGGGCCGTAACAGAACACCCCAGTAACCCAGTACAGCAGCACAGCCTGGGCTGGCACTGGTTCTGATCAGGTTCTGCTGGGTCTCAGGACCAAGCTGGGTTCTGCTCACACACTGAGTTAGTGAAATCACTCGCAGCGTTTCCAGAAGCTCAGGAAACAAACGAAGCTGGAAATCCAGACTGCAACGCTGCAAACGGGTCAGTTCTGCAGAAACGTTTGATTTCAACGTTAAACTGGACACGAACCCGTCCACCTCCAACAGAACTCTATCTTCACTGTGTAGATTCTGTTCCCTGTTTAACACGTCTGGATCTACTGCAGTCGTTCAGACTTCCACCAGAACCACACTGTGTTCACCAGAATTCCTTCAAATCAGCAGAAAACAAACCAACAAACGTTCTCCGTGTTTCTACAGAACCATCGCCTTCATCGGTATCTGGTACTGTGAAATATGACGTCACGAGTTCTGAACAGACCCGGTTCGGTTTAAACCTTTAATTCTACAGAAATATTCTGAAAACAGGAAAACTGTGATCAGAGTTGAATCCTTTTGTTCTTCCTCTGAGTGGAACAAACTAAACTGTCGATGACGGTTCTGCTCATCAGGGTCCAGATGACCGAAGAGATATTAATCATGTGATCAAGTCATAGTGTGACGGATTATAAGAACTAAAGTGTGAATTATTGAGCACAACAGACGGCTTCACACTGATGTCTGTTCAACTCAACCTGTTAAGAACATTTTCTAACAAAAATGAAGCAGCTGTGACACAAACCGGAAGAATTTGTTCATATTTCATTTACACAACATTTTATTCCTAAAAACATCAAGAAAATCGGATTTATTTCTGTCCGCTGACAGTATTTTTTGATTTCTGAAGTGAAAAAACATCCAGCTTCAACTACAGACGCCCACGTTTAGATGTCTGTTCTGGAAATGAATCCACAGGTGCTGCTCGTTAACAGGACAGCAGCTCGTTAACAGGACAGCAGCTCGTTAACAGGACAGCAGTTCGTTAACAGGACAGCAGCTCGTTCTCATGTTTAAACTGCAGAAAACTCGTCACATAAAACCTCATTTTTATCTTTTCTGTGTATTTATTTTGTCATATTTTGCCTTTTAGTGCGTTTCAGACTGTAGCTGCAGCTGAGCCCTGAATGCACTTTAATAAACTTTTTTTTTCTTTTGAATAATTAAAGCCTGACTGGGGTTAATTACACGAGCAAACACTGAGTTCATTTCATCCATCATTTATGTCAAATCTTGCCGAGGCCGGAGATCACACATGAAAGCAACCGAGCAGAGAAATTGTTTTGCTTTTGTTGGTATTTTCAGTAAAACAACCTGCAGAAATCCCAACACGACGCACCGCTCACACACAGTCATGTAAAACATTGTAGCAGACACCAGAAGAAGAGGTGAAGCTGCTGGGTCCTACCTCCACCCTGAAGCCCGTCCTGCACCTCCAGGTGTTCCTCTGCTCTGGAAACTGTGATGCTGCCGCCGGACAGAGTCGCTCAGGGTGGCAGGACGGTGCTGACAGGTGACAGGTGAGGCAGCAGCAGCTCACCTGGACTGACCGCGTGCTGCAGAGTGGCGCCTCCTGGTGGCAACAAGCAGCATTGAACTCTGATTAAAGTTGGAATGTGCACAAACAAAACTAAATGTTCGTTTGCGTCGGTGTCCTGTTGGAGTTTAGGACGGTTAAAGTTAACTCTGGTTAGCTTCCTTTCACTAAGTTACAGGATGAATGTGGTCAAACCGACTCACCTGCTGGACCCGTGTTTGGGAGGGAGTGGGCCAGAACTTCCTGGTTATGATGTCATCGTGACATCACTGGGCTGGACCAAGCGGAGGGGTTTTCTCTTTCTTCAGGACTCTTTAATTCGCATTAAATCCATCCTGAGGTTTAGACTTTGAATGCTGCGCTCCTACAAGGACACTTAGAAAAGTTAAACAAGCTCTTCGATGCGTTCGGTGATGCTGTTTGGTTCTGGTCCAGCGTCACGGGGACGTCGAAGGTCACCGTCTGTCTGGTGGTTCGGCTGCAGCTCACCAGGTGTGGATTGATCTTCATATATAAGCAGGTGGGCCTTCGCTGCTGAAACATGTTCTGTGAAAGATCTGGTTCATTCTGAGTTATTTTAACTGGAATTAAATTTTTATTTCTGATACATTGAGTTTTACGTGAAACCTCTAAAAATAATCCTGATCCATGTAGTTACCACGCTCGTGTCCACAAAGACGCATCAGAGAGTTCAGTTAATCAACCAGAAGATGCTTTTATCGCTTCTGAGTTTGATGTTAAAGTAAAAACTTTATACAGAATCCACATGATGGGTCTCACAGTGAGCTCTTTAGGTCCACATTTTGGCTTTAAAGGAAATTAAATGGCAGATACAAAGAAGTCATAACAAATAATCACATTTATTTTGCAGCTTGTCGCAGCAGGACAGAAGTAAAGAGCTTCATGAAGCAGGAAATGAAGAAAAGGTGGAAAGATGACGGTTCTACAGAGTTCAAAGGAAAGTCGGAGAAATGAGAGAGAAAATATCAAGACTAAAGATAAAAGATAGAGCTTCATTAATGTCAGGTACTCAGGGAATATTACGTTAGAATAAATGCAGCGTCTCATAGAAAAACAGTAAGATATCAGTCAAACACACGACACAGATAACGGAAAAAATGCTAAAATGCTGACAATGGGTCTATGTTAGAAAGCAATATGACGCATGACAATGAAACATTTCACCTGATGAGATGATGAAATATTACACATTACATTTATTTATTCATTTATTTAACCTTTATTCATCCTGGGAGGTCAATTAAGGACCAGTTCTCATCACAATGATGACCAAGAGGCAGCAGAAAAGGTACAAAGCAGTGAGGACATAAAATAAATGTAAAGATTACACCTGAAAAAGTACAACTGCATGTGAAAATTAAATATTACATATATTCAAAATATTCCCATAGAGAATTGCACCTAAACTGCAACTTAAAATGTAATACAACACAAGATAATTAAATATTGCATGACGAATTTAAATATTTCACATAAACTTCAAATTTTGCACATCAAAATGAATTATTGCACTTTTAAATGTAATATTGAACGCTAAATTAATGACTACGGGGAAGACAACACAGTACAAGAAAAAAAAGTACAAGTTGATGTTATAAATACAAAATAATTAATTCTACAAAAAACTCAAGTCACATTTCAGTATCTTAGAATTTGAGATATTAATGTTTTTAATCAGTCTCAACACGAAACGTTGTGATGCACCTCCCACCAGCTGGGGGCGGTAATGCTACGGTCTGGCCGGTGGCGGCAGCAGCGCGCCGCCGCCGCCGCTGTCATCTGCCGGAAACATCAGCAGAAGAAGAACTGCGAGCTACGGAGCGGAGGCGAGCTAGCGGCCGCCACAGCCGACTGGAGGAGCTTCGAGGGAGATTTTTCACCTTTAATTTCGCACCGAGAGGACAATTTGAGTTTGATGTCATTTTGCGGAACCCAGAGCAGCGGGTGAGCGTGTGTTTGTGCGTCTCTCTGCCGCGTTCGGGCCCGCAGCCCCGGTGCTTTCAGCTAGCCGGCTAGCTAGCTGATGCTAGCCTCCTTATATAATCATGGAGGTGTTGTCAGGCTGCTGCTGGTGGCTAAAGGCTCCTGCTAGCTGCTCTGTTGTTCCATGTCAATACTGGATGTTTTTAGAGAACAAAAGCGGGTTTACAGTCTGTCTAAACGTGCACGAATGATCACAACAAACAGGAATCAGTAGCAGCTAACGGTAGCTGTGTAGGTTTTACTGCAGCTCGTCAACTGCAGGTGTTTTGGTGAAGTTTCCATCAAAACCAGATCTCAGTTCAGCCCCCTTGTCTTCTCCTGTGTTCACGATACCGTCCTGTTGTCCGTCCTTCCAGCCGTCGCAGCAAATGGGACCAGCCCGGCCCCGGCCCTGGCTCTGCTGGGATGGGGGAGGCTGAAGCTGCGCCCTCCGGAGCTCTGGACGCTGCGGCTGCGGTGGCTGCCAAGATCAACGCGATGCTGGTGGCCAAAGGCAAACTGAAACCGTCACAGATCGGCATCCCTGGACCCCCTGACAAGGTAACGAGCGGCATGTGTGGTCCAGGGGGGCGGATAGGGGATGATGAGGAGGGGAGCCTGGTGCAGAGAGGTTTGTCTGCGTCACAGTTTGCATGAAGAACACTTCAACACAAGCTTGCTGCTTGGTTTTGAATGACAGGAAGCAAAGGGAGGATTATTTTTGGAATATTTTTCAATGCATTTCTTTACAGAAGTTCATGTTTTAGTTTTGCATTATGTTAAAACTATCAATAGGAACATTAATACAAAACTTAAACTGAAGGAAAACATCTTTCGTGTGTCATGTGTCCGTCAACACAGCAGCAGCTGATCAGCTCTCATCAGCATTCATGTCTCCTGATTTAATTCCTGGACTTGAGGATCTATGAGTCCCTCAAGGAAGTCTATATCTACACGTTTCTGATCATAGTGTGTTCTTTGGATTATCAGGACTGATGATTTTTTAAAAAAAGTTTCTGGAAGGAGATGCTGCAGGTTAATTCTGTAAATATAGATTTTTTAAATCTTAAACTAAATTCCATTTGCCTCCTTTGTTTTGTCTGTTAGACGCGTCAAATGAAATCTCTCTAATCTTGCAGATAACATTCTCCTTTTTCCTTTACGTATTTGCTGTAACTTTAAGGAATATTTTAAATGAATTTGAAGGAAAAAAGTTCCAAAGAACAATAATACAAAATGCAAACACACCAGGGAAGACCACTTTCTAAAGTCTCGGTCAGTGAAGTCTCTGTTGTAATGTTTTGATGAATATTTGCATCTAACTGATCATCCAGGAAGCACAGACTCAACTAAAGTATATCTGCAGTAACTGATAAACTGAGTTTTTATTATCAGCTCTTCCGTCTGTCGCTTGTTTTCCTGCATTATTCCACTACTGTAAAGATTACTGCATTCAGGGAACAAAACTTTAAACTCCAGAAGAAAATATTTAGTGGAAACTACATTTTACTGAAAATAAAAACGTTGGATTGGATTCAAGCTGAACGGGACTGATTTCTTCCATTGATTTCTCTGTTTATCTGTTTGCTGTTTAACGAGTCGACTCACGATCACAGTGACGTTTCAGAAGATGTAAGTGATTAATGAAGTTACTGCACAGCTCAGCCATACAACACGAGGCAGCATTCGGTTTGTTCAAACATAGTTTTAGGACCCGTGTTGGTGCACGAGGAGAATGAGCTGAGCGTCGATACGGGAGGCTCGGCTCCGGTGGGATCCGACCCAGTTCAACGCCCAGTTTAGCCTGTTAACGAAGATTGTTTTAAAACTCAATCAGTTCTGCATAGAGAAGTATATGATATCTACGCCGTGTGGGTATAAATACAGGATTAATTTTAGATCTGCAGAGGTTTAGTATCCAGGAGGATCAATCAACGCGACTGCTGCATGTGAAACACGTGTTTGATGGATCTGTTGCATCAATCTTATGAAATATGTTTTACATTATAAAAAAAGGGGCTGCAGGTGTCTCAGTGGTTAGCACCGTCACCTCACTGCTAGAAGGTCGTCGGTTGGCGTCCTGGTGAGGACACCCGGGATCTTTCTGCGTGGATTCTCACCCTAGTGTGATCTCACTTAGGTGTAGAGATGATGGATGAAAAAAATATCATTCAGAATCTGTGCAGAATCACTGTTTTCTACTTACTGAAGAATCTGTGCAGTATCAGTATTTCGTACATCATGGAAGGATCATTGTCTCAACATCCATCATCTCTACGCCTTCATCCTCGTCAGGGTGGTGGGGGGCGGAGCCTATCCCAGCTGACTCAGGGTGAAGGCAGGTTCACCTGGACAGGTAGCCAGTCTATCACGGGGCTACACTTAGATTCACAATACACAATTTAGAATCACCAATTAACCTCAACATGTTTCTGGACTGTGGGAGAGAAGATCCCGGGTGTCCTCACCGGGACGTGAACCGGCGACCTTCTAGCTGCGAGGCGACGGTGCTAACCACTGCGCCACCTGCAGGCCTTTGTCTCAACATATAAACATTATTTTCCACATCAGGAGGAATCTGCAACATCTGAATGTTCACATATAGTTGAATCTGTCTGATGTCAGTAGTGTTTTGGTCTGTTTTCTGTTTTTCTACTGATGTTTCCGACACATTTGCACATCACCCTTTCGCCCTGCTGTGGGATTAATAAAGGCTCGTCTTAGTACAAAAACATTTGTGTAATGACATGAAATGATGTGATCACTGTCTGCTGTCTGTCAGGCTGAGCTGCTGTTTATTTAAGAGAAACCAATATTGTGTTGAAGTGACAGGAGAAGTACATTCCTGCTCATGAGGCGTACTGATGATCAGCTTGTTCCATCTCTCTGCTCTGATGTTAAATATTTGCTGAATGAATGTTTGCTTTGCATTAAGTTCTGTTCTGGGCTTCATTCAGAGCAGACGTTCACATCGAGGACAGTTGTTAAAGTTGCTGCCTGAATGAGATTCTTTTCAGACTTCAACCGTGATCTAATAAATGTTCCTGAAGTCTCCAGCTGCACTTAGCTTCACGTCCTTGTTGCTCCGTCAGGTCGTGGGTGTTGGGAAGCCTCCGGTGCCGACGAAGGCCAAAGACGACCTGGTGGTGGCTGAAGTGGAGATCAACGACGTCCCGATCACGTGTCGGAACCTACTGACCCGCGGACAAACACAGGACGAGGTGAGCAGCAGCACAGAGGAGCGTTTAACACACGATCAAATCGACTGGCGGTTTATTCTCTGATGCGTTTGTACCTGCAGATCAGTAAAGTGAGCGGCGCTGCGGTGTCGACCCGAGGACGCTACATGACGGCGGAGGAGAAGGGGAAAGCTCTGCCAGGGTGACTCTCACTTTCAGGAACTGCATGATGTTGGATATCGTCGTATTTAGTTTCTCTGCAAAACAGCGGATTACAATACAGTCATTTTCATCACGTGTTGAATAACTTGATATGGACAGAGGGAATCGTTCTCCAGTGTTTGGGGGGATTTTGGAGGAGATTTCATCAAAAATGAAAAGTGATTCAAGAAAAGCAGAAAAGGCTGGGTTTATATATATATATAGGGGGGCTTTTGCCTTTATATTATAGCAGTAGATGCAGACAGGAGCAAAGGGTCGTGAGCGGGAGTCGAACCCACGACCACTGCATCGGGGAGCTACAGCCTGTTTATGGGTCGCCGCTCAGCTAGGGGAGCTATAGGGGCGCCCGAACAGGCTCTTCTGAACCTTCTTATACGGTGCAGCTTTGGCAGAGCCATCTAAAGCAGTTTCAGCATTCAGATCTGACTTTGAACTCGTCATTTAGAGCTTCATGCTGGTTTTCTAAAACAAATCACTGCTGACAGACTTCCTGACTTTGGTCGACGTCTGCACCAAATTGATTTTATGTGGGGTTTTTTCTTCTTCTCTCATGTTGCTGTGCACATGTAGGAAAACTCCAAGAACCTCTAAATCAGTAAGAATCAGGCAGGTCTTGTGTAGATGAGTCAGAGCAAGATGTCCTTCTATATCGAGCACATACTGCAGTTTCAGTGCTGAACCTATTTACTGTGCAGCTCTAGTGAATGCAGTATTTTTCCTCTAACAGCCTTGTTTGTGCTCTTTCCATGCAGGGATCGACCTCTTTACCTGCACGTCCAGGGACAGACGAGAGAGCTCGTCGACAGTCAGTGCTACGTTTTCACGCTTCACTCATTCGTGTGTTTTCACGCAGCTCGCAGCTCGACTGACGGTTTCTCTCCCTCCTCCTCCTCCTCCTCCTCCTCCTCCTCCTCCAGGAGCTGTGAACAGAATCAAGGAGATCATCACCAACGGCGTGGTGAAAGCTGCTACTGCTTCATCGTCTGCTTCCTCTTTCACCCCCAGCGGGGCTTCAGTCACAGTTTACCATCAGCACAACCCGCCTCCTCCCTCGCTGCCGCCCATGACGCACCACAAACCGCACTTTCAGTCGGGGGTAAGACGCGTTCTGAGTCAGCTGAGGTGCTCCTGCAGGTCGGTGCTTATTTACGAGCACCTGTTGTGTTCACACTCTGAACCCAGAGGAGTTTCAGGGTGTTGTCTTTTTCCTACCGCCTCGTTTGTTTTCCATCACCGGCTTATTTTTTTCACAGCAAGATAAAGTCCTGCACCTGACGATTTGACATGGAATGACTTTAACGGCAGCCTTAGCGCTGCTTGGACGAACTTGCAGATGCAAACAGCTGCACAGTTATTGTTCTGCTTTTCTAGTGACTTGCTGCTTTTCACGATTACTCAAAGTGTCTCCAAAATGATGCTGACTTTCTAGAACAAATGACTCAAAATCTGTCCAGAGGGACTCAGTTATCTAAAATGACACTAAACTTTTCTTTTTTTTTTTTTTTTTAATTTTTCAACTCCCCAACAATCAGATTATTGATCTACAGGTTCTGGATCAGTGACAGGATGAGAACTACCAGAACATTCCAGGTTTTATCTTCAATAGTTCCTCAGATGTTGTTGTTCAGAGCGACTCAGATTTAATGAGAGAATAAACCTGCTGATGGGTCGACTGGTAGTTTTTTAACTTTTTTTTCCCTAAGTATTTAAAGCTAAAATGTCTCAGATATGAATTTAAATCTCCATAATGTGTGATTTTAAAAAGTTCAAGCAAATGAGAGGTGGTGTGTTTACGTTGCGGCCTAGGGTTTATTTGTCCCTCATGTTTCAGATGCATTACGTTCAGGACAAAGTCTTTGTGGGTCTGGAGCACGCGATCCCGGGCTTTGTGGTCAAAGAGCGGGTCGAGGGTCCCGGATGTTCGTACCTGCAGCACATCCAGGCCGAGACCGGAGCCAAAGTCTTCCTCCGGGGGAAAGGATCGGGCTGTTTGGAGCCGGCGTCGGGACGGGAGGCCTTCGAACCCATGTACATCTACATCAGGTCGGTGTGTCCCGGGAGCTAGACGACATGAATTCAGCCTCGGCGTGGACTCACAAGAACTAAACGCTGCTGTCTTCTCTTTCCAGTCATCCGAAACCAGAGGGACTGGCAGCGGCTAAAACCCTGTGTGAGAATCTGCTGCAGACGGTCAGTAAAACACTGTGGAGTGAGAAAAACACAGACACAAATCAGTAGGTCTCATATGTGAAGTACACCTGTTGTTGTGTTTTACAACCTTTGAGGTGTAAAATAAAAGCCGTGAGAAGCTCCTGGAAACACCCGTATGAATGGAATCAATCAGCTGGTGCTTCATCTTCTCACTCTCGCCACCAAAGTGCAGCAAACAAAGCGTTAAACGAAACATCCTGCACTTCTCTGTGGTGTTAGCGGGATCACAGCCTCAGCAGATGTGTCACTCAGACAGTTCTTACACAAGTACCTACAGTTTTGCAACCGGTGTGTTGTAAGTATTCTCGATATTCTGCACCTCAGACTCAGACCACAGGAGCTTTCTGCAGACTGACTGTGTGCCACAAACGCAGCAGAAAGCTCAAAGGGAGCATCAAGTCATTCTGCCTTCACCTGATGTCTCAGAGGGATTCACTACAAAATGATTTTTGTTTCTTGAAGCAGGAACAAACCTTTCACGCAGCGTTTCTCTGTTTCTAGGTCCACGCAGAATACTCTCGCTTCCTTAATCAGATGAGCACGATGATGCCAACGCAACAAGGTACGACAGCCGCTCGTCTTCCTGTGGGTTAGATTTCTCACTTGATCTGGCGACGCTGCTTTTCCTCAGCGAACTGCAATCAGACACTCAGAAAGAGGGTTAAAGAGTACAGAGACTGTGCAAGTTAAAAACAAAGCTGATGTAAATTTGGCTCCATTAATGCTTCACTTCAGTCGATATCCATAATTATTGATCATTTTTAATTTCCTATTTACAGGTAATCATTTTAATTTTAGCATATGAGGGTTAATGGTACCTATAAATATCAACAGATAGCTGATTTAATGGCTGCCACCTCGTTCATTGAGTCTCCTTGTGCAGTGATGCTCTGCTCAGTGCTCCTGCAACACTTAACCTGGAAACCCTGCTGTGAACTGTGTTCAGCACCATCACATATCTCACAACTCATCCAGATCGACTCCAATTCATCCACAGAATACAGAACTACGTGTCCAGAGCGATTCCAAATACAGTAAAGTTGTCTAAAAGTAGTTAAAAAATGGCCCAAGTAACTCAAAAAATCAGGATAACTTCATGTTGCAGTAAAGAACGAGCCCACGGTGAGGAGAAATGTGACACAAGCAAAAAGTAAAAGGTGTCCAGTAGAACTCACAAAACCCTGAAGATGCTGAATAAAATAAACTGAGTTGTGCAAAATGGGGGAAATAAAAAAAAACCTAAATTGACAGAAATTAGTCAAAAAATATCTGAAATCATGCAAAGGTTTTTCAAAATGACTCAAAATGTGTTTAGATCCTTGTTCAGCAACGTGCTGAAGACGAGTCAGTAAACGTCCAGAACAGCTCACAGCTCGTGGATGTTGTCTCCACCAACAGTCCCAGGACTCTCCGATCCCCTCTTGACACCTGAAGTCCAGACTAACCTGCTCCGTTCTGCCCCCCCCAGGCTTCGCTCAGCCTCCGGTGGTGAACGGGTTGCCCCCCCAGCCTCCTTATTACCCCCCTGCGGGCTTCCAGCCGGGCTACCCCATGGCGGTGCCTCCACCTCAGCCCCAGCCGGTGCCGCTGCCTTACTCCGTCCCGCCTCCGATCCCTCAGGTGGCGGCGGCGGGGGTTCCCTCTCAGTACCCTCTCCGCCCGGCTCCTGCCCCCGGACCGGTTCCTACCCCGGTCCCTGCCCCAGTTCCTGTTTCTGCCCCGGCTCCGGCCCCGGTTCCTGCTCCTGTTCCGGCTCCGGACGCTCTGCCACAGGTGGGTTTCTCACTTATTACAGAAACAGAATGTTCTGTGCTGAGGAGTAATGATTAATAATCAATATTGTAAATTAAGTTTTGATTAAATTTTTAATTAATATAGAAAAAAGTAACAACATATATTACTAATGTTATATATATTATTATGTCTGGTTATTTTTTTTGTTTATTCAGTTTTGGAAACACATTTGGAAAAAATCTGCCAAAAATGAACCATTTGCTTTAAACGGATTCTGTAAAAACCTAAAACTTGTAAATGCCTCGGCACAACCAGGAACACATCAGGGACTCAGCGCTGACCAACAGTCACATGGCAAAAATAAATAATCATGGACTGACTTTAAACATAAATAAATAATTCAGCTTTTTCCTGATGTGTGTCGTTCAGCACATAAAGTAATTATAGATATTATTATAAGTCTGTCCTTCATGGTCGTCTCCACAGAGCTGCAGGACTTTGTGTTGCAGACAGACGTGAGCGTTGAACTGCATAAAGACGCCTTTAAGCTGCAGTTATTTGGATTAAATCAAACACAATAAACTGTAAATCGTGACTTCTTTCATTTTCCTGCTGCATATCTTGAGGATGAGTTGTGAAAGTGATGTACACACCGTATGTCATCGTTGTTTCTTCCTCCAGACTCTTCCTCCCGTACGTTTTCCTCCGTCTGCTGCGGTGCCACCCAAAGCTCCGCCTCCCGCCGCCCCGACCAACCCGCCGCAGAAGCGACGCTTCACCGAGGAGGTACCGGACGAGAGGGACAGTGGGCTGCTGGGATACCAGGTGAGGAACACGAGCCCTCGTCTCTGCTGCTTCTTACTCTTCAGTCTTTGTTTCGTCGTCTGTGCCGTTACCTGAGCCAATCATGTCCATCAGCCAATCACGTGGAAGCCTTTAAGCTGCTCCACTGTCTGGTTTACTCACTAATACTTCATTCCTCTTTTCTTCAAATGTTTCTTGTGCTTTGGTTGAGATAGCCAGCCAAAGCTTTCTACCGGTAATGTGGAGTTCAGAGAGCGATATGATACCTGATTAGCTGTTAGCGTCCGTCATAGTGGACGTGGACGATGTCAGTGTAAACACAGAGCTGTGGTGAGCCAGACGGTCCCACTCTAGGTGTGTAGTTCTATGTTAGAGTGTCAGGACAGGGCTTAGTGGAGGATGTCTGCTAATCGTGCCTGTGTGTTTTTCTGCTCATAGCATGGACCCATTCATATGACTAATTTAGGTGCAGGCTTCACAGTGGGCAGCCCCGAGACTGCAGGACCCCCACCACCGAGTTCCTCTGGCCTGCCGAGTGAGAGGGACAGGTACGCTTTATGTAGGTTTAAACCTGACACAGCGGGAACGTTCATCACGTTAAATGTTTTCCTTCAGGTTAAAGCATTGATTACCAATAATCTATAATAATTTCCAATAATCTATAATAATTACCGATAATCTATGATAATTATCAATAATCTATGATAACTACCAATAATCTTTAACATGAGATTTGTACTAAATGCTGCCAGAAAATGGTTTAATTAGAGTTTAACCACTTGAGCCTGTTTAACGAGCTCCACGGGATCATTTTAATGAAAAGACGCAGGTGGATGTAGAAGGAGGACAAAGGAACGTTTCTACCTCGATGCACGTTGAATAAAGAAACCCGGCCCGACCTGGAGCTCCAGTGTTCAGGCTGCAATGACTAATACGTTAAAAGAAATTAAAATGGATGATGCGATTAGTTGCAGACGGATTTAATTGACGCCTACTTGGTGACGTGCAGCAGCGATGAAAGCTCTGGTTGCACCGGTTGATCTCCTTTCCTGTTCTCACTTGTGGTCCAGAGCTCATGACTCAGAACCAGACGAGCAGCAAGTTTCCTCGCAGCTCATCTGGAGTCATAGGAATATTTACCACTTTATAAACCCCGTGCACCGTCCACATCTCTACACACACTGGATTGTATGCTAGTTTTTCTGTTTACGTACAATCTGTTGCTCTATTGCGGCTACGTGTCAGTTTCCCAGATTAACCTCACAAAGCCACCGCGGCTCGACGCTTCACGCTGCTCTGTTTGTTTTGCTTTGTTCCAATCTCGTTTCTGCCCATGCAGTGCCGTAGAACCAACAAACTAACAAACTGACGGTTACTAAACACGTGAAACTGCAAATACATGATTAGAAACTACAAATGAAAGCGCGTAAAGAAACAACAAAACTGGTCGCCATGTTGTCACCCTGCCTCCAGGCTTCTGAATGCCAACCCTGTGCCCAGGTGAGCGCACCCCTAATGCTCAAAACCAAAAGTGACACGCCCACCAACCAGTACCAGAACCAGAACCACACACGCCATGCATACGGCTCCTACATGTGCAATAATCAGACTGTCAGTATTTCTCTTCATCAATACCACTGATACGTGCGATAATGGTAAAAGGTCTTTATCTCTCTCCTGCCTTGGTGGTGCTGTACAGTGTTTCTCATTCACCTGTTCACGAACATTCATCCACCAGCAGAGCACCATGCAAGCTGCTCGCAACTTCAGGTTCAGTGTCTTCAACTGTGGAGGGGATCGAACCACCAGCCTTTGACCAGAGGACAACCGCTGAGCCGCCATAATGTTATTTTTAGAACTTATCTTTGCTGCCGTAGCGCTGCAGATGTCCTCCATGTGGGATTAAGGAAGGCTCATCTTATCTTCCAGAGTGACTCCATCTTTCTAAGGAGATGAAAACGTGTCCAAGATGAGTCAAAAAAAAGACAAATTATGATCTCGCATTGCCCTGAACACAGAAGCCTCCCAACAGCCGACCTTCTCTGCACCGGCGTCGGTTTGCGTACCTGGTGAGGCCGGGCACGCCGTCCTCGGTTAGTTAACTCAGAATCTAAAGGAAGGGACCTGAACTTAAAATAAAGCCGAACATCACGTGAACACACATTAATCTTTACCATCTGCGCCCACCTTTAACAACCTGGAGCTGTTTAGTGACCGTGCACATCGTGATCAGAGCAGCTGTTTGTTCGTCTCAGTGATCGATGAACTATTTCCCCGTTGATGAGGGAGAACGTTTGGGGTTTGTTCATGCAGCTTAAAGTTTAATATGTGATTTAGGTAAAGTGGGTCACCGTTGGTCCACATCGCTGCTTGTTGTAGGAGTTCTGTTCAGATGAAACGGGTCGTAAACAGCTCACCCTCTGTGTCTCTGTGCTCTGCAGCAGGCAGCTAATGCCTCCGCCAGCGCTGCCCGTGAACGTCGTCAGGCCCACCATGGAGGAGCGCAGGCCGCTGCCGCCGCAATGCCCCCTGGGTAAGAACATTCTCCCTGGACTGACAAATCCACATCCACACGTCACCACTGTGGACCCTTTATGAGCTGCTTGGCCTCTATTTGTTCTCAGTGAACGTAGAGAGAGTTAAACCCTCCCAGAGCACCAGGCTGGCTCACATTAAGGCCCAGTCAGAACCTGGTGTCTCCGCCTTATCCTGGCCTTTAAGCCTCTCACGGTTCCTCCAGGGTTCTGCTGCTGACACTAGAACCCTGCAGCTGTGTTTCATTGTTCAGTCCTTAGTATCGGAGCCTTCGGCCTGCAGGTCGCTGTCTCTCCTCACTAACGAGAATCTCTCCTGTTTTTGTGTTTTTCTCTTTTTCTCTGTGTTTTTCTTCTCTTCCATGTGTCTCTGGGGCGACGCACGACTCGTCCTGCCGTCCTGCCGCCTGATTGGACGGCCCCTAACACTGTCGCTCCCCGCCAACCAATGGCTGCCTCCGAATGGCACCTCCACTCTGCTGACATGAATTTAAATCTATTAACTCTTTGTCTCTCCCAACATGTGTTTGTAATAATATTTGGAACATGCTGCTGTCGTCCTGTTGTCTCTCCTGTCTTTGTCTCGCCCCGCCCCCTTCTTCTTCTTCTTCTTCGTCTTCCAGAGCCTGCGGTGAAAAGACAGAAAACCGGTTTGGTTGCGTACGCTGGAGACTCCTCTGATGAAGAGGAAGACCACCCCAGCTCCAAAGCCTCAGGGCCAGGTAACCCTGGGGCCGTTCCCCCCACATCCGCCTCCCCGGGCTGGACGCAGGGCTACCGCTGCCCTCCGCCGCCGCCCCCTCGTGCCAAAACCCAGCCTCAGCAGCAGTCCATGCCCTTCTGGATGGCGCCTTGAAGCAGGAACAACCGAAACTCCCTCAGTGCTTTGTGACAAGTCTTACGGGACGTCCGCCCAAACTGAGCCGGCGTTCTCCCGCCGCTGACCGCGGATGAATCGAAACAGCTTTGTGCTGGTTTCAGCAATTTTTTTTTGGGTTCAAATGGACGCACTGATGTTTTGTAAAGATCCTGTTTGTTTCTTCTGTGCACGTATCATAGTCTGAAGAGGAACCGCAGCGTTGGGTCAGAACACATGAAAAACAAGTCGAGCATTTGAGCAAGCTCACAGAAAAACGTCCCGCACAGATCCAGTGCACGAGATGAACGCTTGTTGAGTTGAGTTTTGAGACTTTGGAGGCAGCTGATTGGTCGCTTTAGAGAATAAAGTGCAATCAAGTCATCCGAGATAACACACCCTTCTAGTACTGTGGATCAGCTGTAGTACCTGATTGTGCCACCAGGTGGAGCCTCTTACAGTATCACAGAGAGAGAGCATTGTGGGTGATTTTGCTGTTAAAGGGGCGCCATGACAAAGACCTCTGTGACCCTTTGTGGCATCCAGACGTTTATCAAACCAAGCAGAGAGCATTGTGGGAGTTGAGCTGGTAAAGCAGCACCAAGACTCCTGAGCCTAATCGGTCCGTCAGTCACTCCACAAATGTTCAAGTGTAGCTGAAGACCAGCTCGGGCCTTTATTTACATCTGCTGTCATAGATGTTCCTCGTGAGTTGATGTTTGATCATTCTGAGCCGACACTGGACGTTTGTTGTGTGCTGTTTCTAGCTACGTACCAGCTGGGATGGAGGAATGTTCTCTCAGCTTGATTGAAAACACTCAGACGTCGTTAGGCATCACGTAGTGGTCGTCATGGTGACCTTTAACGAGCTAGAAACACAAACAGCGTTACAGCAAGAGGATCAGAGTGGTGGAACAATCAGGTACCACAGCTGATCTACAGCGTCTGAGGACAGCGTGTGATTGGATCGGGGCGTCTCTAGAAAAGAAAATATTAGTCAGTCAGTCCAGGTGTTGGTTTTGTTTTTTAAAGCTTTTTGAATTCAGACGAGGACTGACCAATGGGATAAATACCTAAAAGTAAATATTCAAACCAGCACTGATCATCCTGTTGGATTTGTTTGGTGCTAGTTCTTGGTTCTTCTACTGAGCAGCTGCTCCACCTGTCTGTAAAGCGACCAATCAAACGGCAGCGTGATCCACCGCCGTCCCGCCTCTAAAGTCTTAAAACTCGACCCAAGGAGCAGTTCTGTGAGCTCGAGTCCCGTTTGGATTTGCTTTGATGCCGTGAGCAGCGTTTGCAGGACTGATGCTTCGGCTGCTAAATCCTCCGGTTTCACGTTGGACTGACGTGTTGGCGCCGTCATACAGAAACCGGACGGCCATGTTGAACCACTGACCAGGTTTCCTTTGATCCAGCTTCTCCTTCGTTCTTTACTTTCTTTCTGTCGGTCGGTGGCGTCACCTTTTCCTAACCTGCTGTTTCCTTTTGTACAGATCATATCAGACGTTGGTGTAGAAACAAATCCTACTGACTTCATTTCATGGTTTTATGAAATAAACTTAATTTATTGCTGTGTTTGAGCTCGTGTGTCCGTCTGTGAGCTTAGAGACCTCATCGACTACGCAGGTGATACAGAGGTGATGTCACACTAGACACTTCTACGTCTCTACTACATGATGATGAACTAGGTCATAATCCTCCTTCGTGGTTTCAGACCATCTCGATCTCCGGCTCTCTCGGAGGGTTCTTCTTGTTGTGCTCGGCGATGCGGCTCTCCATGACGGGCCGGAAGTGTCGGATCAGACCCTGAACACAGCAAAATGAAAGAAAAGCGGGCGCCTGTTAAAGCCCGCCTCGTGGCCTCGTGGCCTCTGTGTCACGTGGAGTCAGTGTGAGTCAGTGTGAGTTAGTGTGAGTTAGCGTCACCTGCACCGGCCAGGCAGCGCCGTCGCCCAGAGCGCAGATGGTGTGGCCTTCGATCTGCTTGCTGAGCTCCCAGATCATGTCGATCTCCGAAGCTGCTGCATCGCCTTTCACGAACCTCCACATCATCTTGTCCATCCAGTCCACTCCTGGAGAGGTGGAGACCAGTTAAAGCACCACAGTGACAGAACAGCTTCTGCTCAACCAGCTCTGAGTCCTGGGAAATGTTCACAGCATCAAACATCCATCATCTCTACACCTTCATCCTCACTATGGGGGGCGGAGCCTATCCCAGCTGACTCAGGGTGAAGGCAGGTTCACCTGGACAGGTAACCAGTCTATCACAGGGCTACACTTAGAGACAGACAACCAAGCACACTCATATTCACACCTACGGACAATTTACAATCACCAATTAACCTCAGCATGTTTGTGGACTGTGGGAGGAAGCCGGAGACATAAAAATATGAATATTTATAAACATAATTCAGACAGTTTAGATTGATATAAGTTATGTTTTTGAGAAAAAATGTTTTCTCACATTGAGATTAGAGTCTGTCTGAACAACAACATCTATCAAAGATAAAACCCTGAGATGTTCTCTGCTGTCTCTCGTCCTGTCACTGATCCAGAACCTGTCATATTGAACAAATAGATCCAATAATGCCTGATTATAGGCCAGCTGAGCCCAATAACTGATTCGTTATACTGTGCTGCTGGTGTCTTAATGAACTGATGCAGTGATGATTCCTAAAGAAATGACATCAGCTACACGTCCGGTCTCCTCCAGACCAGGATCAGATGCCTACAGCGTGGAGTCCGATGATGGAAAGTACAGGTTCTTAGTTCTACCTGTAGAACAGCTTGATGGCAGCAGCGCAACAGAACCAAACACAGGACCTGTAGGGATGCTGTTCATGCCCTGACATATATTTAATCTGATGGACTAAACAAGACTTAAGCTGCTAGTAATTTCCCACAAAGTGCAGAAATCCAGTGAATACAAAAGGAAACCCGTCTCCAGTCCAGTGGGTCTGAGAATTAAAAATATGACCACAATTAATTATTCTAAAACTCCAGACCTCAGTATCAGACGATCTACTGCAGCTCATCAAATGAAGACAAACATCCCAGAATGAGCTTTTCTAAGACGTCCCACCGCCTGATTGAAGTGTGCGGGTGCAGTTCCTCACCCTCCCTGCAGGGGGTGCACTGGCCACAGCTCTCGTGCTTGTAGAACTCCACCAGTCGCGCGATGGCTCGGATCACGTCGGTCTGCAGAGAAAACACAGCAGGCAGCTTTTGTACAGGAGCGGTCCATTAAAGTGGCACAAAAAGCCAAAAGCTGTGAGCGGACGTCAGCGATCGAGTGTTGTTGGAAACGCTGTGACGTCACTACGAGAGTTTAGAGATGAAGCTCTGATCAGCTCTGGTTGTTAGTTCACTGTGATGTGCACAGACCAGCAGCTGCTCAGTCATGTGAGGACGAGTCTGCAGAGGATTTAAAGGGGAAATAATTATGATTTAGTTCAATATTAAAAATTCTGTCCGTTTCTGATGATAACTTATTAAACTACGTCCAGTTCAACGTGTTTTTATCGTCACCTGTTGCTGTAATTTGACACGTTTCTGATGAGAGACTTCACATTCTGTGAAACTAAACATCTCCTCATAAAGAAAACTGTTTTAACTTCATCAAACCAATCAGACTTTGACAGAAAACTAACATCCAGCTGTGATGGAGCTGCCGATGCTCATTTTTACCAAGTTTTGGAAAGTTTTTCTGTCATTTTGGACAATTTTTACTCACGTTGGGCAAAAAGTCATTTTGGAAACGTTTATGTGACTTTAGACTGATTTTAATTTAATCTGAAGTTTAGATTTGATGTTTTGGATGATTTGTTAAAATTATTTTGGACAAATTTTGAGTCATTTTAGGAAGTTGTGAGTCATTTTTGACATTTTTGGGTCATTTTGGACAACTTGTACTAATTTTGAGTGAGTTTGAGTCATTTTGGAGGAAAAGTTCAGGAATTCTGGACAAATGTTCAACTAGTCCTCGATGTGTTTTAGGTCATTCTGCAAAAAAATCCAGTAATATCAGACAGGTTTGAGTTATTTTGGGGAAAACGGGTCCTTCTGGACACATTTTAAATAGTTTCGAGTCATTTGGAATAAATATCACTCATCTGAGACAATCTTTCACTAATTCTGAACAACTTTTAAGTCATTTTAAATATTTCAATCAGACTTTTACAGTAAATCACCTCCAGCTGTGACGGAGTTCAGGATTCTTCTATTGAAGTGATTTACTTGCTGCTGATAAACTGTCTGAGGTGAACAAGAGTCGACAGAGATTCATCTTTAGATCCTGATCCAACCCGTGGAGGAAAATGAATAACTGATGAAGTCAGAGCAGCTCTCTGGATCCTGCTGCAGGTCTTTAATAAACTCAGAGGAGAGACTCCAGAACAGCTGGAAGCAACAAACTGAAGCTCATCAGCGCTGCCTTCACTTGTCCTCTGGTAACTTGGACATCAGCGTTCCAGTGAGTGGACTTTCCCTCTCAGACCTGACGTTCCTCCTCCATCAGCTTCTTACCGACTTATCCAGGACGATGACGGCTGCGGTTCCCAGCGCCGTCTCTGCCCGGACCAGGTCGTCGAAGTCCATCAGGACGTCATCGCAGACGTGCCGAGGGATGATGGGGGTGGAGGACCCGCCCGGGATCACGCCCAGCAGGTTGTCCCAGCCGCCCCTCACTCCTCCTGCACCAATCAGACGGCAGCACCGCGGTGGGTCACGTGGACATCCCATAATGCACCGTGGACACCTGAGAACACTCACCTGCATGCCTCTCGATGAGCTCCCTCAGCGGCACCGACATCTCCTCCTCCACCGTGCACGGGGCGTTCACGTGACCCGAGATGTTGAACAGCTTGGTCCCAGAGTTCCTCTCCCGGCCGAAGCCGGCGAACCAGGCGCCGCCTCGGCGACAGATGGCGGGCGCCACGGCAACCGTCTCCACGTTGGACACCGTCGTCGGGCAGCCGAACACCCCTTCAGGCAGAGAGAGACGTTAATGACTGTGATCAGCACATGACCCGGTTCTGCAGCAGGACGGAGGAGGTCCAGCTCACCGATGTCTGCGGGGAACGGCGGCTTCAGTCGGGGCTTCCCCTGTTTGCCCTCCAGAGACTCGATGAGGGCCGTCTCCTCGCCGCAGATGTACGCTCCGGCGCCGCGCATCACAAACACATCGAAGTCATAACCAGAACCGCACGAGTTCTTCCCGATCAGCCCGGCGCCGTAGGCCTCGTTGATGGCCACCTGAAGGAGAAGAACCAGGAACGTTTAGAAAACACACTTCATCACCTCCTGTACCGCTACAGCACAGAACATCAGCTCAGAGTCAGACCAGCCAACGCTCTGGCAGCTTCAGTAATCAGATTACTTCTATCAACAGAGTATTGTCTCTGATATCAGATTACTAACTAGTTCAGATTCAGAGATTA
>NW_007578528.1:57870-109159 GCF_000690725.1 Stegastes partitus | reverse complement strand
TTTTTTTTTAAACTAATTTTGAACAAATGTTGAGTAATTATGGACGTCTCCATTAATTTTATAACATTTTCTGTCGGATTGGATCATTTTTAACTAATTTTTGACATGTTTCAAGTAACTGTGGACACATTTGGAGCGATTTTGGTAATTTTTGAGTTAATTGAGTCATTTTGGATGAATTTTTTTTGACAATTTTAACTGACTTTGGACAATTTTTACCTCATTTTGGATACATTTTGACTCAAATTTGAAAAGTTTAAAATCATTTTGGACAAAACTGAGTCTGTTTATGCAAATTAGAAAACTTCTGAACACATTTCTTATCATTTAGACACGTTTCACTCATTTTGGAAAAACATGAAGTCATTTTGAGGAGTCTTGAGGGACTTTGTACAATTTTTAACTCATTTTAGACAAATTCCAAGTTATTTTGGACAAACTGAGTCCTTTTTCACGAGTCTCAGTCATTTTGGAAAAGTTTTAACTAATTCTGTACAAATTCTGAGTCGACTGGAGAAGTTTGGAGTCATTCTGGACAAACTGTGACTCTGCTGGAGAAGCTGAGTCACATCTATCAGAGTGCTGCTGAAGCTCAGGATCAGGATCCGGTCTCGTCCTCCTACCTGCCCTCGCTGGGCTTGTTCATGAAGCTCCACTTCATGCCGGTGGGGAATCCGGCTCCTCCTCGACCCCGGAGTCCAGAAACCTTGACCTCGTTCAGGATCCAGTCGGAGCCCTTCAGGATGATCTCCTTCGTCTTGTACCAGTCGCCTCGCTTCAGGGCTCCCTTCAGTCTGGGACCCAGAGCACAAGTTTCTATTTAATCTTTAAAGGAACCGGAGAAGCAGACTCACATCTAACGTCTTTACCTCCAGTCGTGGCGTCCGTACAAGTTGGTGAATATCCGGTCCTGGTCGCTCAGAGGACCGAACTGGGTCTTTTTTGGCTTCACCTGCTGAAACAACAGCGTTCTTAGTTCATAACATGATCGAGCAGCCGGTGCTGAGACGGACGTTCTGACCACCAGGCCTTAAACAGGAAACACCTTCACATGAAGAGGACATGTGGTGATAAATGGTGTGTTGTAAAAAAAAATATATATATATAGTAAAATAAATGATATTAAAAAATAATCTGTGTTTTTATGGAGTTCTTTTTTGGTTCACAAATTTTTTTTGTCAATAAATTCACAAAAACAAACTGAATTCACAGCTCAAATGTAAAATAACATTTAAAAAAGGATCAATTAATTATAGAAGATTTTAATATAAACTTATTCGTAAAAGCTCAAATTTCATCCGATCTAAAATTAACTGATGACGACGAGTTCACACATTTCACACATAAATCCATCCATCAAAGATCTGACAAACAGACCAGATGTAATTAATTATGTAGTTCAACATTTATGAATATTTACTGTTTTTTATAACAAAAACCAACTAATAATGACACATTTCTGTAATATTAGGCCTCATTATTTAATATATTATACCAGTAATATCTGTAATTTATCATCTGTAAGACAATAAATCAATAAATGGTGAAAATCATATTTTTATGATGATATGATATATATATGATATTTATTTTATTTATTATATCATATTTTACTTTCATTATGTTCATCTTATTGAATTTCTCTTCTGGGATAAATAAAGTATTTTTCATTTCATAAAAGATTTTGCATCTTTAATTCTTCATGTGCATCATTTTCCCTCAAAATAATGGAAAGAACCTGTAAAATCCTGATTTAAATCCAGCAAAACGGTCTCATGTGTGTGTGCCATTTGTAAAAATACTGATTTTATTGATGTGGATTGTTTTTATTATTTATTACAGTTAATGTTTAGATTCATACTTTGTCTGTTTTTTACCAGATATAATCTGTAATTTACTAAAACAGAAAGAATGTGGAAAATAAAAGCTGAAAACATTTATTTAGAGGGTTTTTTGTCCTTAATATTCTGAACAGAAAATATAAAATAATTTAGATTGTTGCTGATTTAAACAGTAAAACTTTAACTTTATGGTCACAAGTTGTAAAAGAACAAAAACACATTTATTCATATACAGAGTTTAACCTGAACTTATGTACAGATCTGGCCTTTTAGTGTGTAGCAGTGTGTGTCTGTGTGTGTATCAGTGTGTGTGTCTGTGTGTGTCTGTATGTGTGTATCAGTGTGTGTGTATCAGTGTGTGTGTCTGTGTGTGTATCAGTGTGTGTATCAGTGTGTGTGTCTGTGTGTGTCTGTGTGTGTGTATCAGTGTGTGTATCAGTGTGTGTCTGTGTACAAATGTGTGTGTATGTGTCTGTCATGTCAGTGTGTACACGTGTATGAGTGTGTGTGTGTGTACATGTCTATGTTCTGTCTGTGTGTATACATGTGTGTATTTTGTGTCTTGTTGTGTGTCTTGTTGTGTGTCCACCTGTTGCGCTGCTGCGCTGCTGTAGTTGAGTCTCGGAGCCTGAACGTGTCGCGCCGCGGCGGCCCTCAGGACCCGCAGCAGCATCCTGGAGGAGGCCGGAGTCGGTCCGGAGTCGGTCCGGAGTCGGTCCGCTTTCAGGCCGGAGTCGGTCCGCCCGGTCCACTCGGCTCCTCTCCCCGCAGCGGCTCCTCCGGAGGTCTGTATTCGGAGTTCGGTGCTGCAGCTTCAGCGGCTTTAAACTAAGCGGCTTACATGACGTCACATCCTGCTGCAGGTGTCAGGCCTTCACGCATGCGTACACCTGCGCAGGTGAATGAGAGGTCAGGTCAGATCATCTCGAGTCCACATGCTCAGCTGTAAATGGATTATTAATGTGGAAAGAGAGGAGCAGGAAGGCTCCATCTGGTCTGCTCCAGGATTCACTGGTTTCACTGGTTTCACTGGTTTCAACCCACAAACTAAAGGTTTTAATTTACATGTTGATCATAAATCAGGTCAAACTGTCAGTAACGTCCACATCAGAGATGTGTGTTCTTATAAATGTTCTCTGACAACATTAAAGGAAATCACATCTTTTTACTGGATTTAAAGAGAAAAACAGATTTTATTACGACAGATTTACATCATTTGAGATTTTTTTTAAAATGTGTATGTTAATAATTTAAAATAATTTTTAACTGTTAGTTTTGCAGTTTCCCTGATTTGTTCAGTTACAGAAAATAATCACAGATGAAAGTTTAAATTCACACATTAAGTATAAAACAAACAAGAAACAGGACAAAACTGAACATCGTGTCCTCATCAAACATTCAATTCTTATTTATTTTAATCCATTAATTTAAAATTTATTTTCCTGCGTGTAAATCAGGAACAAACAGTTATTTTTACTGATTTTTGTCATTATTTAAGAGACAATTTAACGATATTAAGGTTGAAAAATGTAAAATAACTTACTTACAGGTTTTCCATGTTTTGTTAAATTACAGATCAGTGAAAATAAATGTACATGTTCATTTGTAAATAATAACCTGTAAATAACGTCCACGTCTAAAATCTGTCTTTTCACAAACACTGACTTGTTCCTTTACAGTGTGTGACCTTAAAATCATTGTTTTACTGGATTTTAATTATCTATAGATATTCCTATTTTCAGGATCGTCGCCATAACTTTGACAGTTTTGAAGTTTTTAAGTGTTAAAATATTCCACTGTGTTTACACGAGTCCGGCCTCCTGCTCAGCTGCTTCCAGGGTTTGGTTTTTTTTTAACAGTTTTGGTGTTTTTATTTATTGATTTTTTATTTTTTTTTTACAGCGTTTGTTCACAGTTTCCAACAGAAAACCTCCAAACAAGCTCCAGCTCCTCACCTGACATCACTGCACATCCACAGGTGAACCACCAGGTCCTGGACTGTGGCTGGAGGCCAACAGCAGCCTGCAGCGCTGAACACACCTGAGCAGGTTAGCATGTTAGCATGTTAGCTCTGCCAAGGTTTAAAGCTGTAAAATAAACCACACGCAGTAAACAGCAGCCAGCGCTTCAGCTCAGTGCTGCTCAGGAAGGACTGATCCCAGAGTGAAGCTGACACACCTGAGCTGAGGCTCCTCAACAGGTGAGCTGCTCTCACCTTGATTGGTCAACGTGCTCCTGGGTCCTAGTGTCCACCTGCTATACCAGAACCACTGGAGGGATACAAAACGTTTCCTCAAGAAGCAGCAGTGAGTTCCTGAATGTGGTTCTACTTCAAATCATCATATTGAAGGAAGTTTTCTGCTTGACCATCAGAAAATACGGATATTTATAAAATACATTTGGGAAATTTTACATTGATATAGAAAATACTGTCTGAGATTTTTATTTTAAATTTCCAGTCGACCCGCGTTCAGCAGGTTTATTCTAACACTGAGATCTGAGTCTGTCTGAACAACAACATCTAGTAAAGATAAAACCTGGAGTGTTCTGTTAGTTCTCATCCTGTCACTGATCCAGAACCTGTAGATCAATAATCTGATTATAGATTAGTTAAAATATGAAAAACACTGAAGTTGTCGTGAAAAGTTCCATCTCTGAGCTCATGAACTAAAACCTGATGCTTCAGAAGAGAACCAGTGATGTGTTCTGACCCACATGTAGCTGCAGGTCACAGGAACACAGACTACCCGACCCATGAACTATCCTCTAGCTCACGGGTGTCGACATCTGGTCCTGGAGGGCCGCAATCCTGCAAGTTTTAGATGTTTCCTTCTTCCAACACACCTGATTCAAATGATCAGCTCATCATCAAGCTCTGCAGAAGCCTGATAACCATCCTGATCATTTGGATCAGGTGTGTTGGAAGAAGGAAACATCTAAAACTTGCAGGATTGCGGCCCTCGAGGACCGGAGTTCGAGACCCCTGCTCTAGCTGAACAAGCCTCTGAGCCAATCACTGCCATCAGGTGTTTCTGTAGCTCTCAGTCAGACTTCTGCACCTGTTGACAGGTGTTCTGGTCCACTGATCATCAGCAAAGGCCTCTCATTGGTCCACCAGTTTTAAAATTTTTTTTTAAAAATTATTCTTTTCACCCACAATTCAAAACAACATCTTATTTCACTAAATTATAATTTAGTAAATTTTTATTTATTATTACTTTTTCCAGTTTCCAGTTATTTGAGGGACTGTTGTGGGTTTTGTCTTTTCTTTAATGGGAGGAGATGAATAGATCTGAGGATGACTGTAAATAAATGGTGTGCTATTACACAGTTTGTCCACCAGGGAGCACACGTTGTTCTCCAGCAGGAAAACACCACATGTCAAAGCCCAACTCTTTAATTCAGTTATTAGAAGTTTTTTAAATGTATTTTTCTGTTGAAACTCTTTCTGCTGTAGCTTCTGATCCCAACAACCGTCTGATCATCAACGAGTCCAACAACAACAGAGCAGCGACACGGAGAAGGCAAGCTTAGATATCTTTATTTATTGTCTTTACATGAACTGAAACAAATCATGGGAAAATGAATTCATATCTCTGAGAAGGTCCACTAAAAACTGAAAGACAAAAATGTATCCCTGATAGCGGGGTCTCTAGTCGGACCGAACCCCGAGTCCCTTCACCGAAGCCGAGCGAACACACTTCACAGCTGGCATCAGTTCACCCTCATTCACTCACTCATTCACCAAGCTCTGACCGGGAGCAGCGGCGCGCTCCCTGCACAGAACCGACCGGTACCGTCCGTTCTCTGCCTTCGATTCAATACAAAACCTATGAAACCTAGCGCGTGGACGTACCGGCGCCACGTGTGCAGGAAGAGCGTCGAGGCCCGGCAGCACCAGACTCCCCGGTTTAGATTCTGTTAATCACTTAGTGCATTGCTCAAGATTTCCTGAGAATAGTTGCAGCACAAAAAAACAAAAAACTAAGGCAACTTCATCCCAATATATATTCATATATATATATATTATATTTAGCTATAACTCTACTACGCAGGAGGAAGTACGTGGGTTCCAAAGAAGTCTATTCAATCATAATTTTAAACAAGTTAATGGACTAAAGTCAGACGAAGAGAAGAAGAAAAGAAGCTCGAAGCTCTTAAATCTCATAGTGCAAATAAAATGGAAGTTAAAAAAGATCTGCTACATGATGAAGAGCGGATAGCGCACGCAAGGCCCGACCCATTCAACACAGATTCAGAGCGTTGCGGCCGGGTTCGGAGGGAAATGCTGAAGTTTTTTTGGTCAAACTGAAAAGAGCAACGGCCCCGAGCGTGAGCGATACAGTACTGTGCATGTGGAGCCGCCATCAGCAGCTCCGGGTGGAATGTGCCTGTTTTACTGCAGAACCTGACGGGTTTACAATGTGCAAAAGAGTGCATTCGAGGAAGAACCGCCCTAAAGAAGACACTCGAGCCTGTAAAGAGGCAGAAAGAGCAAAAAAAAAAAAAACCTTTAGCGCAATGCAGCTCCCTGTAAGATCTGAATCCAGACGCTGGATTGTGTCTCACAAAGCAGCAGAAGAGCCTCAATAAATATCAATAAATAAATAAATACAGAGGAAGGGGAACGCCGCCGCCGCCGCCGCCGCGCGTTAACCCCGTTTACTTTGATTTGTTTTGTCCAAACAAAAGAGCCCAAATGAGTGCATCGGAAGACTGAATCCACAGCTTCTGGGAAATAAAAATGAAAAGAAAAAAAAAAAGGAAATTGTCTTCAACATAACTTTGATCCAGACTTTTTTTTTTTTTTTGGTCTGAACACTCAGATCATGGCTTCTTTCGTAAACAGCCGAGACGAAGCTCCTCTTCGAACCCAGCGTTGGCTACAGCTCACCGCCCTCTCCTCAAGGTTCAAGAAAACATCTTTGGTTCAAGCACCAAATCAAAGCAGAGACTCTACAGCTAGTCGATCAGATTATTGCTAAATGACGCACAGTTTGATTGATCAGACTGCGATTCCACCGCCGACCACCAGAGGGCGGCGTTCGCGTGGCCTCGCTGCGTCTTTAGTTTGCATAGTGAGAAGCGTCCCAGTAACCAACCACACACTCGACACACAGCAGCGAGAAGAAAGAGATCAAACCTACAATAACTGCAAACGAGGAATAAAATGAAATCAAACAACCAGAACATTTAAAATATCTCTGAAACCCGTTTTACATTTTTTTGTCTTTTCTGTTGAAGCGCTCTACGCGGCGCTGCAGAGTCCAACCACCTGAGTTTGATTTTTACTGTGGATGCTTCACCACACTCGCTATTCTTCTTCTTCTGCTTCTTCTTCCTCTCTGTTGTCCTCCTCCACCTCGTCCCCCCACCGGTCTCGCTGGGCGGCCGGCGACTGGCTTCTCCTTCCCGGGTCGTCTCCCTCGGACTCCCGGAGCCCCCGCAGGAAGAGCTCCGGGTAGGCGGCCAGCCGCTGGGGCCCGAGCTGGGCCAGGGCCTGCTGCAGCGCCAGGGACCGCTCTCGCTCCAGGTCGAACATCAGCGGCGGACCGGACCCGCCGCCGCCGCCGTCCAGCACCGAGCGGGGCAGGAAGGCGGAGGAGTGGGCCTGGAACGCCTCCAGGGGGTCGGACTGCTCCCTGCGGCCCGTCTCCCCTCGGGGCCGGCGGGTCCGGAGCTCCAGGCAGCTGTGGCCCTTGCGGTGGCGCTGCAGGTGGTCCTCCCGGGCGAACGCCTTGTGGCACAGCGGGCACTCGAAGGGCCGGGTCCCGCTGTGCAGCGACAGGTGGTTCTTCAGGTCGTACGAGTGCAGGAAGCGGGCCGGGCAGTGGGGGCAGGGGTAGGGGCGCTCGCCGGTGTGCTTCCTCATGTGGATCTTCAGCTTATCGTTCCTGAAAACGAGACAAGGCAGAAAATACGATCCGTTTGTGACCAACACATTCAGTTTGTTGTATTTGTAGGAAAATGGTTCCACTTCCCACCTGACCTCCTCAGAACCAGCTGGTTCTGTATCTACAGTAAGTTTAGTGGATTTAATGAAGCTACGTTCACCTTCACACTGACTGTTCTCAGTTACAAACTAAAACTACCACAGTTCCATCATTTCTGAGTCTCAAACCAGGACAGCCGACAGACACGAGACCTTCAAGGACCAAAAACACCAGAACACCAGATCAGCTTTCCATCCATCCAGGAGTCACAACCTGAAGTTCTGGTTTCTGTTCATTTGTCCTCTTCCCCTCGACCTTCCCCGAGCCTGGCTCTGTCGGGTTTTCTTTGGTTCCTTCCACCATCATCGACTGTTTGCTCTGAAAGAATCCAGACTTTGGATTGTTGTGTTCTCGGTTCTTTGTTTGAAATGTGGACGGTCTCCACCGACTATATGAAGTTCTACGAGGTGACGTACGCTGTGGATCGGTGGTTCTGGTACCAACACTCAGCATCAATATCGTGGAAGACATCGTGTTGAACAAAAAGAAGTTTAGTCTTTAAAGTGTGACACCTGGATGGATGTGGAACTGATCTGGTGTCAGGTTCTACCAGAACCCAGATGTGTTCTTCCTCCTAAATGTCATGTGTCTATCTGCTGGACTGATGAAGTTCTGAGGCTCAGAAATGATGGAAGAAGTCCATTAGAGGGATCAATCTGGACCCTCCTCTGTGGACTTGAAGGACCTGGACCTCTGGAACATTCACAGTCTGAAGGTAGAACTCTGATCAGTAGATAAAGGCACTGCAGATACAGAACCAGATGTTCTGAGGAGGTCGGACTGACTCTGACCCAGGACTAGGGTTGCGTACCGGGTGAATCGGACTCCACAGGCGGAGCACTGGAAGGGTTTCTCTCCGGTGTGCGTCCTCATGTGTCGCGGCAGCTTTCCGGCTCCGTGGATGATCTTCTGACAGACCGGACACTGCTGAGGCGTCTGAGACTTCCTCTTCCTGCCGCCTCCCGCCACCGCCGCCGCCGCCGCCGCCGCTCCTCGATCGGCCATGGACGTCGGTAAGGAGGTGTTTCCCATCACGGCGCCGTCGAACGCCTCCATGTCGTCGTCCTCCGACAGCTTGTCGCTGGCGGGCGGCGGTCTGGCGATGCGAGGGCGGTCCTGCAGCCAGTGGGGGTGGCCTCCGTTCAGCGTGGCCCCTCGGACCGCCCTCGGGTCGCCGTTCTGGCCCGGCTGCGGGCGGAGCTCGTCCTGCTCGGGGCTGGGCGGCTGGGTGGAGGGCAGCGACCGGAGGCTGTCGGACGCCGGTGACGGGTGGGAGACGGGCGACGCCGGCAGCAGGCTGAGCGGCGAGCAGCTGATGTGGTGCTGCCCGACCTTCTTCACCTTCTTTCTGTCCGTTTTCCTCCTGGAGAGTTTCTCCACGCCGACGTCGCCCGACACCATCCTCTCTGCGACGCCGCGCTGGCCGCCCTGCTGCTCCGCCTCCTCCTCCGCCTCCACCGTCTCCCCCAGGATGTCGCGGCAGGCGTCGGCCACGCACTGGATGCCCAGCAGCTGCGCCCCCCGCAGGACGTCCCTCATCCCGGAGCTGGGGATGGTCAGCGTGGCCGTGTAGGCGAACTCCAGCAGGGCGTCCAGGGCGTCGGGCGACACGCAGTCCAGCTGGCAGACGCTGGACCCGCCCGCCCCGCCCACGCCGCCGCCCTCCTCCGGCCCAAACAGGCGGCGGAAGTAGAGGCTGACGGCGGCCATGACGGAGCGGTGGGTGGGGTAGCAGGCGCCGCCGGAGGTCAGGGTGAGGTCGCAGAGCAGACCCGTCCTCCGCTGGTCATTGAGGTGGGACAGCAGCTCGTTGCTGTGCTCCGGGAAGGGGATCCCGATCAGACCGTCCTCTCCTGGAGACATCGCCACCTGCAGGACGGAGGAAACGCAGCAGGTCAGCTACCAGCCAGTCACATTTACCGTTTCAGACCACATGTTTAAAAAGCAGCTTGTCCATCTGCAGGAGGGACCGACTGACATGTTTTGGGTTTATTCAGAACCAGTACCGATGCAGATCATTGGTCATGACTAGAATCCTCCGTAACAGTCAGTCGTGATGCTGAGCTGATGTGTGCTGGAGCTGAGCGATGCTGCAACATGCTGCTCTTCCTGTTTTCTTGTTTCTTATATACATATTGCAGAAATACTAAATACTGCAGCGTCATTTTCTTTCTCCAGCATCATGCAGCTCAAACTGCATCTGATGACATGAACACTGTCAGAACCTCTGAACAACTCTGAGGAAGCCTGAACACTTGTTTGGAGCCGTAAAGATGAACTGATTCGTTTTAACTTCTAATAAACGAGTAAACAGAATTTCTGGTTTCAGCTTCTTCAGGATTTTCTGGTTTCTTTCCTCTGTGACACTAAACTGAAGATCTTTGGACAAAACAAGACGTTTGAGGAACTCTGATCCACGTTTTCATCATTCTAGAGACCAAACAGCTGATCGGTTTGTCCAGCAAATAACTGACAATGAAATGAATGATTACCGGCGTTGGAGAAGCAGAAACAGCATCAAGTCACACCGATGACACGTTTCTGTTTCTGACTGGACAATAGAAAAACTGTCTTTTACTAAAAACCAAACCTGTGAAACGTTTTTCAGGATGTGTGTTCAGATGGAAGAACAACGTTTTATTTCTGATGAGCCTCCTGTAATTATTATTGCAGCTTTGTTCTTATTTTGCCTCCTAATGGATGAAATCACAACATTTCAGAATAACTTCAGTTTATTGTTTCACTTGTTTAGAGTTCTGATGATTATTCAGTAAATCTTTAACTATTAAATTTATCTTCTGACAGTTGAGAAGCCAGTTAGAGAACGCTGCTGCTGATATTTTCTGGTTTCTTTCCTCCTCAGCGACAACAAACTGAAGATCTCTGGACTACACAAGACATCTGGCGTCCTGGACGTCATGAAACACTGACAGCTTAAAAAAATAAAAATAAAATCACTTTCTGACGTTAAAGAGACCAAACTGATCAACCTACAAAATGTAAATAGAATCTCAACAGACTCACTGACGGTGGAGAAAACGGTTATTAGCCAGAAACCAGAGAAGCTAATTACCGTAATGTCTGGACTATCAGCTGCTGCTTTGAACGCTGCGGCTTAAACAACGATGCGGCTAATTTATGGATTTTTAGGAATTCACCTGGAGACCAAAGTGAGGCTGAGAGCGACGACGACAGAGAGACTGAGGAAGTGATGAAGTGATTCTGAGGCTGTTCAGCTCCTGAAGACACTGAAGAAGACGACTTTAGTGGTTTTAGTGCAGGAGGAAGATGAAGACAGCCATCAGTGACTTTTCCTGGTAGCTGCTGGAGTTTTATTTCCTTAACCAGCCGTGTTACAGGAAGTGTTCAGAAAAAAGCCTCTACGGTACGTATCTGTGGATGTTACCGCTACGCATTTAATTAAAGGTTAAAACATCTTTCTGTGTAAATATCTCATGTTCCAACATGGACACCTGCAGCCTGGATATGAACACACCTGGTTTCCTGTTTAAAGTCAGTGGGTGGGGCTTATATTCAGGTGCCCCCATAGTCCAGAGATTACGGTAACACTGACATCAGATGAACATTTGAGCAAAAAAACGGCATTTTTTACAGAAAATGTGTTAAAGTTCTAAACAGTTTCTCTGTTTTTAGATATTAAAGCATCAAAAGACTCCAATAATTTAAATAAAAACATAAATAAAACATTTCTTCACCTCGTAGACAAACTAAAAGTCTGTTTTTTACGACATCAGCAGGAGAATTCACGTCCACGTTTTTCTTTTTTTTTGTTTTAGAAATGAGCATTACTTTATGACTGTATTTGCAGTTTCCAGAACAAGAGCTCAGCCTCCACCTCCTTCAGAGACGAAGCTGAAGGCCCCAAAAGTAAATCTTCAGTAGCGTGACTCAAAGCGGGAGCTTGTTTTCACGTGAAGGACAATTTAAACAGGGCTTATCCTCCCCTCCTCGCCCAGATTAGTGCACCAGGAGGAGGTCTGACCGGCTGGATGAGGGTCGGGGGCGTCCCAGGACGGAGAAATAATCAGTGGACGATATAAAACGCAGTGATCGGTGACGCAGGGAGACACGAGGGTTACGTAAAGCCCTGGAGGTGCTGTAACTGAAGGGCAGGAGGTTAATTCGTGTGTGAAACCTTTATAGCATTAGCCGATTGATTAAAATACCCACAGAAGCAAGCGAGCAGCGGCGGAGGAGGAGGAGGAGGAGGAGGAGGAGGAGGCCGAGCAGCGAGGAGGGAGGAAGTGGCAGCGATGAGTGGGTGAAAGGGGGAGAACCAGAGAGAGAATGAGGAAGGAAAAAGCAGCAGCAGAAGAATTAAACGTTTTAAACATGCAGCAGATATCAGGTGTCGCTTTTACAACTCGGGCTTTGTCAGGTCCGACCGTGGAAGTCGGAACAATACGTTTCTTTATGTGGGTTTGCGTGGAGGCCTGGCGGTGATAAAAGCCAACATGTCCCACCTCCACCTGGTCCACAGGATCCCAAACACACCTGAGACGTCCCACAAAACGTCTTCACCTGCAGATTCCTAAAACTGAGTGTCTGTGCTGCTTGATGCGAAGAGAAACGTTTTTCTAAACTTTACTTAAAAGGAAGAGTTGCAGGCTGCACAAGAGCACAGCGAAGAGGAAGAGGAAGAATAAAGATAGTTGGATGAAAATGTTTCAGCGACAGAAGGAACGATATCGACCAAAAACAGGTTCAGCCGCCACACGAGGAAACCGGTCGTTTTAAATCAGCAAAGCTCTGAACGACGAATGCAAAGTCTGATGATGTGAGACTAGATGCAGGTTTTAAGAGTAATTCTGGAATTCTTGATGCAGACGCAGTCGCCGACAAAATCACAAAACGATTCTGTCCTCATGGAGTCACTCCAGTCATCTGCTGCATTTATATGCATGTGTGTGAATAAAGTCATTTAAAACTGAGTTTCTTGTTGTGATGCAGCTCCACGTGTGCACACGGACGAAAAACTGCAGAAGCAAAAAGAAATCAGCTGTACGGAGCTTTTTCTGAATGAGGCACAAAATGAAGGAGAAGAAACATTTATGTGGCGTCGAGCTTCGTCTGGTCTTTTACCGTCTGGCAGGTCGGACCACTGAGTCTGGAGGGTTTCTTCATCCACATGTGTGCAGAGATGCTACCGTCTGATAGAAGCAGACGTTCTTTTAAACTTTATTTTAAAAGACAGAGTTTGTTGAACGGCGGGTTCCACGTGTTCACGGCAAAGAGGAAGACAGAAGGAACGAAATCAACCAAAAACAGGTTCAGCTGTCGCCACCGCACGAGGAAACTGTGAGTTTTAAACCAGCAAAGTCACATCTGAAGACCAGAAGAGAAATCAGCTTTTTAAAAAACATATTTACATTTCTCATGCAGATGCGCTCGCCTACAAAATCACACCGACGATTCTGGAATGATTCACTCCTTCCTTAGAGAGTCATTCAAGTCATCATATATGTATATCTTCAACATACATGTATGTATATTTAACCTTTGTTTAAAAGACAGTTTGTTGACATCAGAAAGGAAGACGGACGTATTCAGGACGTCTTCACACATCAGAGAAAGGCTCGAAATGGCTTTTTTTCACCCTTTTCAAACTGTTTCTTCAGTTTTGATGCAGCGCCACATGTGCACAGCAAAAAGGAAGATTTGGCTGCAAAAGGAAAGACCGACATGGACCAGAACCAGGTTCACACTGAGCCTTTAGATCAGCAGCACGAAGCCACATCTGAGTGATCGAGACTGTTTCGGATTTCTTTGCCAGAGTTAAACCTTATGAGGAAGCTTCCAAACACCTTCTTCCAAATCACTTCTGATGCAGATGCTCAGAATAAAGAATTAAAACATTTCTCTGGTGTCACTTTTTTACAGCTCAGGTTTATTAACGAGTCGGCAAAACTCCAAAAGTCACCATGAGTGTCTTTATCTGCATCGGTGTCAACGTTTATCTGACAGAACATCACTTACTCTGGTTTTAGGCTTCTTGGAGTTAAATTTTTTATTTTTAACTTTATTTAAAAGGGACAGAGTTTGTTGACATGCAGGCTGCACATGTGCACAGCGAAGAGGAATACTGGACTGCACAGAGCAAAACGAAATCAGTCGTGTGGAAACATTTCAGCTCCAGATCGACTGATACAGACCAGAACAGGTTCAGCAGTTGAGGAACCGGTCGTTTTAAATCAGCAGAACTCTGTGTGACGAACTCAAAGTCAGATCTGATAGAAAAGATCCAAATGTTGGCTTTTTTTGTGGCTGTATCAGAATATTTTTTGAGGTTTTGATGATGCACTCAGCTTCAGAATCCCCCCAGTCTGTCCGGAGTGAAGCCTTCATCTGGTGTCACTTTTCTTTTTTTATTTAAATCCTTGACATGCAGGTGAAACCCTGAGAGTCAAGTTGGGACAATAAGCGTCTTTATCTGTGTAATTGGACCCTGTTCACACTCTACCTGCTCCACTCTCACACCTGAGCGACCAGATTTTCCACAAACAGCTTCGCCCTGCAGATCCTCCCTCCCATAGCAACCGGCAGCCCCCCGGCCGTCCAATGGCAGCGTTCAGACGGCGCCCAGAGGGCTCAGCGCGACAACATCCACCCGACTAACCTGCTCCAAACACACCCTATTAAGCACACAGTCATGGCGTGCCAGGCTGCAGCTCCCCCCACCCACCATTGTTAGATCCGACCTGTTGTGCGACGCTTAACGCGCTCCACCCAGACGGCAACGAGGAACCGTGCAGCCGATTTATTAAACGCAGCTTTAATGCCACACAGAACGCAGCTTCCTCTGCTCATCCAGAGCAGTAAAGTCCTACCTTCCCCATCCTCATGGGCAGCGGCACCGTGAGCCGGAGCCGAGGCTGTGTCTCCATCCTCCACGTAAAACCGCCTTTTTCCTGTTTTCTTGAACCTCTGAGGCTCTTTTTGAAGAAGTCGGGGTTAAAGCGCTCGACCTCGAGGACCCGTTTCGCTCATTCTGCTGCTCACTCGCCTTCCTGTTGAATCAAAAGAGGGTGACGAAGACAGATTCAGAGATACCCCTCCCCCCTAAGGTCGCCCACGTGGCCCCTTCTCTCCAGAAACCAACGGCCCATTTTCCGAACACTTTCCGATAAACACGACGACCTCCTCTGAGCCGCCGCCGCCGTCCCGCTCCGAGGGGAGCTGGATGGAGGCTCGGCACAGGTTCAGCAGCTCGCAACCAAAATATCATCGTGTTAGTCGCCTCAAAGAGAGTTGATGTAAGAACCAAAATCATATTGGCATCATGAGTCATAGTAGAACCCCGGAACAGAGGTTCAGGTAGGCGCAATATGAGAGTTAACCCCAATCGCACCGCTGTACAGCACGTCTCCGTCTGGGCACCGAAGCAAAACCAAATATTTACTGAGTTTTATCTGCAGCTCGAGGACGCTGAGCGGCGGGGCGACCGGAGACACCGGCGAGGGAGGAAGCTGCTGTAGATCCACATCACAGCGACCGTCTCAACGGCGGAGAAACGACTCGACAAGTCAGAAAAAAGCTTCAAGAGCGCGACCCAAACCCAGACATGAGGAGACTTTACAGTCGTCCTCTCTGTACAGGCGATGAAACCCAAAGTTTAGCAGCATAAGAGCAGCCTTCAGTGGTTTCACGTTCCAGGACGTACCGGCTGCACCAACATGCCGACAGAAGCTGTAAATGAAACTCACTCCTAAATGTCCCCAACATGACGCTCAACAACCAAAACAGAGTTAATTAGAGGTGAATGATTTGAGGTCTTCATGTGCAGTGAATGAAACACACACATTAGCATCAGGAAACTCACTATAAAGCAGTTTTATGTCCTCAACATGTCACAAAGAGCCTCAAAGTCCAACCGAGCAGCTCCAACACATTTAAAACGTACCGGCTGCACCAACATGCCGACACACGCAGCAAACTCACTTCTGCTCCGTTATGCAACTGAAACGTTGCCAACACGATGCTAAACAACCAAAACAACTTTAATAAGACGGAAATAGTTTTTAAATGCACAAGACTCAATCAGACACGATGTGGAGATTTTAAAGCAGTTTTATGTCACAAAGAGCCTCAAAGTTGAACCAAGCAGCTCCGACACATCAGAAATCTACCGGCTGCACCAACATGCCGACAGCTTTAAACACACTTATGCAACTAAAACGTTCCCAACACGACGCTCAAAGCAACTTTTTAAATAAGAGATAAATGATTATCAAATGCACACACGCCTCAAATGAAAGGAAACACACACTTCAGCAGCATAAAGGCAAAATGAAACAGTTTAAGGTGTGTTTGCAGCATGCTGCATGGACACAAAGCTACACAGCAGCAGCTCAGATACGAACGAAAATGCAGGAAAGAAGCTCTTCTTCTACGCAGACACACACTTTCTGTTAATTATGCAGCTGGATTATTCCCAACATGACGCTGAACAACCAGGAAAACAACAGTTTTCATTAAAAAGTGAATTCAAACCTTTAAAACATGTCAGTTTTACTATTTTTTTTCCTATTATCGCCTACATTTTATCCTCAAATAATGAGCCAGGGTGATTATCTGTGCATTCTTTAACCGTGTAAATGATGATTTTGTGCATCGTGAATGGAAAACCACCCGGAGCGAGCGCACCAGCTCGGCCTCAGTGGGCCAAAGTGTGAAATGCTCGGTTTGACCTTGTGTGTGTCTCGCTGTGAGGCGACGTGATAACAGGCCTGAATCACTTCAGGATTCACAGCAGAGGCAGATTGTGCACAAACGCTGGATAAGGTGGACGTACAACTCTGCAGAAAGCAAAGACGACACACAAACGGGGCTTTCAGGAGGCGACCGACGACGACGACGACGACGCAGGTTAAGTTTCCGGCGCAGGAGAAAAAACACAGAAGCATCATCGGGGCGGCGGGTTGTTATTTTGGGCACATTCCTTCGAACGGAGACGCGTTTCGGAACAAAAACTCAGATTGCAGAGAAGTTGCGATGATTCCCATCAATTTTCTGTCAGTGGTGAGTCACCTAATAGTGACACATCACCACATGGAGGGTTCAGATCCCCCTTCGCCTCCCCGCCGTTTCTGTTGTGTTGCTCACCAAGGACGTGTGTGTGCACGAGCGGCCGGCTGTCGCAACACAACGCAGTGCGCGTTCACACAAACGCCGCACAATCACACACGGTCATCAGAAGTCCTGATCACTGGAGGCTTGTTTATGGGGATGAAGTCAAAGTTCGCCTTCAGTCACTAGAAACCCTGAAATACAAAACCCCAACCCTGAAGTTGTTTTTGCGTTTAATGCTGCAGATGTTATCTTTCCAACAATTGCGTCTCTTTCTGAGTTTTTTGCTCTCACCTCCCACTCTCTCAGTCGACGCTGGAGGAATTCACCTCCGCTGCAGCGCTACGGTTTCCTCATCCCTCGCTTTCGTTATGCGCCTGCTCTTCCTCTCCTTCAACAACACAACCATTTGTTGTTTCGAGAAAATACACTCGACTTTACACCATCTAACCACCGCCAACCAACCCAGTGATGCAGATGAACTATAACCCAGCCAGGCTCTGATCCGCCGTGGATTTGTTTCCCTGCAGAGGAAATGGAAACTTAGCGCGTCCACGAGCAGGCCAGGAAAGTGACAGCAAACCTTGTGCAGCTTTCAAACAGCAGGTTTCAGGATCCCACGTCTATATCATGAAATCCTGCTGCTCTCTCTCTCTCTGGCTGCACGGCTGGAGCTGTTGGTATTATTTTTATGGCTCTTATTTTCCGTTAAAGGCTGTAAGTTTTCCCAGTCCACCTCAATTATATCAGGCTGCAGCACTAAGGGGGAAAATATGACTTTACACTATTCACAGAAAACTGTGGCCGAGAAACGAATTCTGATGTCAGATGTTTTCCAAAGCGCCCGTTGGTGTGTTTCTGTGGCTGGATGTGTGTCTCAGGCTCCAGCTAACGAGAAAACACATCGACTTCTACGTTAAAGTAGACGTGAAGGGAGAGAAGTGACATTTCAGAGCAGGTTTAACCAACTTCTGGGTGTCTTTGTGTCCAGAATCTGCCGTAGAGAGAGTTAAGGAGCTTCCTGCCTCGCTGACAAATGCAGCCGTCGTCCGTTTGAACCGTGAATGAAACGCTCAGACTCCAGCTCGTCTCTCAGCTAAACGACCCCCGACCGGCCGCAACACAACACGACGCCCAACAGCCAGAACAACAACAAGCAGACGGAAAGTTAAGACTCGTACCTCCTCACTCGTCCTCTCCTCGGTGGGGCTTTGGCTTTTCTGTGCACCTCACTGATTTGGAGGTGAAGAGCAGAGTGTGGTGCTGAGGACGGGTTCGGGGAGGAGGAAAGAGGGGGATGACAGCAGACGAGCGCTGCCAAACCCAAGCTGCAGCTTTCAGGCCGACAAAACTCACACTTTTAACCCTCTGACCCCCAAAAAGCCTGCTGCTCAGTGAGAAAAGCATGAAAACCCTAAAAAAAGTGGCACGAACACAGCAGGAATCACCGGGTGTTCTACTTTCCAAAGGTCTTTGAACTAATCATCTATGAACCAAAGCCAAAAAAATCACTTTATTCAACAGGCGTCATTTAAAAATGGAGCAAAAATCAACTGTTTGGAACCACCGGGTTCTGTAGAAGGGTTGAGCTGCTCCTGAGCACAACTGAACCGTCGAGTTCTAGACGAACTGCTGCAGCGTTTCCACACAGTCTGGAAACTAGTGAAATATCTTATCGTACACAGAGCCACAGTTTATTTTCCAGTGTTTGCAGCACCTCGGGGTTGTTGGAAATGTTGCTTTTCCATTTTGTAAAACACTAAAAAAAGTTTCCGATGTGACCAACAGACAGTTTTCAGGTGAGCTGCAGGCAGTGTTTCCACCCTAACCCTAACCCAGACACTCAGGAACACACTGAAGATCTTGATTCGTCGGTACTGCTCACACCTGTGGAGACTTTAATAAGGCTGTAAATGCTAATTCCAGGTACTTTTCATTTTTGTCAACGCTTCTGTTTCTTCTTGTTCAGGATTTATCAGGTTCTGACGTGTGATTCTGCACAAAAGGTCCGTTAAAATGATTTTATTCTAAATGAAAATCCTAAAAACTCCAAAGCTTCTGAGCACAGCGGATCGTCCACCACTGACTCAGACTGACTAACTGACACCAACATCCTGCAGCCAGAGTTTCCTCAGAGAGACCGAGAGGAGAATCCAACCTCCTGGATCAATGAATGAATGCAGCACGGATCAGAACCAGAGACCAGAGGAGCCAGCTGGTGGAGATACACGCTGACTGGGCTTTAGTGAACAGAACTATTGAAGAACTAGTTGAAATTCATTTGTGAGGAAATTTAACCAAATCTGATCAGAATTACTTTCTTCTACACGTCTCATTTAAACATTTGCCAAAAATTAACTATTTGCATAAAAAAAATTCTATGAAAGACAAAAAATGTGGAGTTCCAGGAAGCCGACTCAGCAACAGACCAACAGACCAAATTCATGAACTGGTTTTGGATGAAGTGTAGACAGAGAGGAAGCACATAAAAATCTAAATAGTGAAATATCTGTAGAGCCGATACACGTTCCTGCAGCGTTGGTGACACCTGAAAACATGCTGGAGCCTATCCCAGCTGACTCAGGGTGAAGGCAGGTTCACCTGGACAGGTAACCAGTCTATCACAGGGCTACACTTAGAGACAGACAACCAAGCACACTCACATTCACACCTACGGACAATTTACAATCACCAATTAACCTCAGCATGTTTCTGGACTGTGGGAGGAAGCCGGAGAACCCGGAGAGAACCCACGCTGCACGGGGAGAACATGGAGACTCCACGCAGGAAGATCCCGGGTGTCCTCACCGGGATGCCAACCGACGACCTTCTAGCTGTGAGGCCACGGTGCTAACCACTGAACCACCTGCAGCCCTGAAGTGGACCTCTGGGAGTTAACCTGGACCTCAGTGAGTGAACCTGAACCAGGACTTCAGAGAGTGAAGCAGCATTTTGTTCTGAACCTCTCCAACGTCTTCTAACAACAGCTCGTCGCTGCCGGCTGATAAAACTCCAGCTGCTCTGAACATTTGCATCCCGGCAGCAGATATAAAAACAGACGCCGGCAGGCAGAATTTGAATCTGCATTTGAATTTGCCAAAGACAAGACTTGAGACGGCGATAACTCAAGAGCAGCTCGTGGTGTCGGCTGTTTCAAAAAGGAGAAGTGCTGCGAGCAGCGTTACTCAGCACAAGTTTTCTCTCGGTGAGAAAAGCCGCCGGTAACTGGGCCACTCAGCCGGGGAGGCATGCGCACTGCCACTTCCAGGAACACCTTACATTATTCATCGGGCCGACCGGCCGGCCGGCAGAGCCCAGGCCTCCATCCAGCCGGTTTGCATGCAGGAGCTGAATCTGCCGGAGGATTATCAGCTTATCAGCGCTCGGGCCAAGACATTTGGGTGAACACACATGAACGCTGCGTCCCTGAACAGCCGCCGACTTCTAACCTCAAGTTTTCACAGCTGACAGCAGCTGAATCAGCAGCTCACAGGAATAACTGGAAGCACTGATGGCAGCACGTCGAGTCCAAATGAACCCCAGAGCTGCTCATAGAACATCATTCCTGCATCAGTCTGGTTTAAATTCACAACATTTATTATCTGCATTAATTAAAATAATACGCTGCCAAATTAAACACATTTAAATAATATTGTCTGCAAAAAGAAAACAAAAAGACTTTTTTGCGTCCTAATATGCAGACGTTGTTTTCTTCTGGGTCAATACTGATTATTAATAATTAAATCGATTAAAAGTGAAAAACTTGATGTCAAATGTGAGAAAACTTTCTTTGTTTATTTATGTTTTTAAATACAATAAAACTTTTTAACATGAATTCTAAAATGCTGATTGGCTGTTACCAGTGTTGAGTAGCCAATCAGACGGAGCTGTGGGCGGGACTTCGACTGTTCAATCAGGAAATGGTCTGAAGACATGCTGCCGCTCACATCTGTCCACACTGACAAGTTTTACCAACGATAATTAGTTTAAACAAGGTTTGGTCATAAAACTACAGTTTCCACTTTATCAAAATCAACTAAATATGATCATCCTGCCTTTATTTTGGTATTTAAATGAGCAATTATGTGTTTTAAAGACGGATCATTTCCAGTCGGTTATTTCACAGCTTTTTTTTCTAAATTAAATTACAGACAATATTCAGTAAAGTTCAGAAAAAAGTAATAATTTACATGTTGATCGTTTAAAAAACAAACCAAAAAAGAGAGCAAACTAAATAATGTCCACATTAAAAACCTGGATTTTCATAGCAGCTAATTTGTTCTTGCACAACATTAACATGACACGACACTTAAATCTGCAAAACATGTAGATATTTTACAGATATATAGAGTAAACATATGTATATTACTAGGATTATATTATTATTGTATTAGTATAATTAATGTATAAACTTGAATTGTCACAACTTTTTAAATATAATAAAAAAGATCATATCTAGTAAAATCACAGGAAAAGTATTAATTTACACCAAAGAATAAAACCAGTTTACTGTATTTAAATCATGGTGCATTAGTCCAGTGCTTTTTAACATATTTAACATATTTTTTTTGGCACTCTCGCTGCCAAAACTCAGGGTTTTAATCAAAGTTATTTATTTATTTGTCCATTTTAAAATGCACGGTTATAAGCCAAACATGAAAAGCACAATGTAAGATGGAGACATAAACGCACAACCGATAATAAATCAACTCAAACAAAATAAAGGTGAACATCCTGAACGTACGAGGTAAACACACAGACACCTGTCCAGACACACCAGCTACTGACCAAGTCTAGCTGCAATGTTTAACTCTGTTTCACTGTGAATCCATGTGTGAACATCCCAATCAACATGTACAAAGGTAAGAACGACCGCTTTGTGCTGTGAAATCAGTGTGAGGTGACGTTTGTGCTGGTTCACCGCAGAGAAAGCAGGAGCAGGAAATCAATGTGAGGTTGGAAAGAGGAAAAGGGTCTGAGATGACAGAGGAGACAAGAAGGTGGAAGGAAACATGAGGGAGGAGTGTTTTCTAAAAACACACATGTTCTTAGAAATCACACCAGCGCGATGAGGGAGACGGGGGAGGAAAAAACACATGACAGCGACGAGCAAGAAGGAGTGGGAGGAAAGATACTCTGAGAGATAAGACGGAGGAGACGAGAAAATCTGGCCCCAACAATCTGAGAGAGAACGGAGACGAAAACGGGAGTCAGAGAAGAAAAGATAAAAAAAAAAAACGGGAGTCAGAGGAGAAAAGACAAAAAAAAAAAAAAATGGAGTCAGAGAAAAGAAAAGAATGAGAGAAGAAGAAAATAGACAAAAAACTACAAACACAGAAGAAGAAAAGATCAAAACAAGTCAGAGAAGAAGAAAAGTAAAAATAAAAAACTACAAACATGGAAGAAAAGATAAAAACTGGAGTCAGAGGAGAAGAGCATTTGTCTGATTGTGTGTGTGTGTGTGTGTGTGTGTGTGTGTGTTAATATGTGTTTGTTTATGTTTGTGTGTTTTTGTATGTGTCCGTGTGCTGGTTTATCTGTGTGTGTTTTAATGTGTCTTTGTGTGTTTGTGTGTGTGTTTCAGTGTGTATCTGTGTATATCTGTTTGTGTGTGTGTGTGTGTGTGTGTGTGTGTGTGTTAGTATGTGTTTGTTTATGTTTGTGTGTGTGTGTGTTAGTGTGTCAGTTTGCGTGTTTTTGTATGTGTCCGTGTGCTGGTGTATCTGTGTATATCTGTTTGTGTGTGTGTGTGTTGTTGTGTATCTCTGTGTGTTTCTGTTTGTGTGTTTCTTTGTGTGTTAGTGTGTATCAGTGTGTTTGTCAGATTGTGTGTTTTTGTATGTGTGCTGGTTTGTGTCTGTTTCAATGTGTATCTGTGTATATCTGTTTGTGTGTGTTTCTGTTTGTGTGTGTGTGAGTGTTGTTGTTTTGTATCTTTGTGTGTGTGTGTGTATGTGTGTGTGTGTGTGTGTGTGTGTAATCAGAAGACCGATGAACAGATCTGGAGGTGAACAACTGCAGCGCCGGAAGTCGCACGAGTTCGTCCTTGCAGGTGCTGGTGTGTGTGTGTGTGTGTGTGTGTGTGTGTGTGTGTGTGTGTGTGTGTGTGTGTGCAGATGTCTGAGGGTGGTGTTCGTGGCAGCAGCAGCAGCAGCAGCAGCAGCTATCATTAGCATCACTAACAGGAGTTTCAGCCAGAGATGGAGAACCAGAACCAGAGCAGATGTTAGAGGCCTGCTGAGGTTTCACACCTCAAACTGATCTCAGGTCTGTGCCTCCAGAACTCTGCAGCATCACAGGAAAACACACTCAGAACCGGGCTGATGGAGGCAGACGTCCTCCAGTCAGGGTCCAGTTAGAGCTAGACATGGGTCAGAACATCATCACCAGGTGTGTGTGTCTGTTAGAGCAGCAACGATTAACTGATCAGTTCACTGTTAAACCGATCGCCACCGACGTTGATTAATCGATGAAATGCTTTCTGGTCTCTTTGCTCTGTGACAGCAGACTGAAGCTCTCTGGACAGTTCTGGGAAACTCTGATCCACATTTTTAGACATTTTAGAGCCCAAACAGCTGATTATTGATCCAGAAGGTAATCAGCAACGACAGCAGCTCTCGACTTCAGCCTGTAATCGACTCAGACTTTATTTATTGTCACTGCACAAAAACACAACCGTGGATCTGGCAACGAGATGTCGTCGCTCGGCAACCGGAGGACACAGAACTGGAGCTCGTGAGGCGGTAACTTGTTAATAGGAACTGTAAACTATAATTATGAATATATTTTTATATATATATATAAGTAGTGCAAGGTAAAAAAAGAGCTCAATATAAACAGAATAAAATACCAGTGTCCAGGATATATCTATGAAATATTGCTCCTTCAGCACTTAATACAATTCACTCCAATAATGAGGCCCGACAGTAACGATGCTGCTGGAGAGCAGGTTCAGAACCACCGCCGGAGACGATCCAGCCACAAACAGGAACAAATCCAGATTATAGAAACACCTGCAGGTGACTAGATGGTGCCAAACAGCTACTAAAGAAGCTCATTTATGCTCCTGAATTTGAAATATTCACAGTAGTGTCTGTCCAACATGTGACTGAAGGTTTGGGCCTCAGCCCGACGCAGCAGCTCAACACAAAAACACCACAAACTGCAGAAATGACTGCAGACCTGAACCGAAAACGGCAAAAACAAAAAAAACCAGCAGGTTGTTCAGGTGTCTTTTCTCAGCAACGTGTGATTAAAGTGGGCGTGAATGGATCTGGAGGAGGCTGTGAAGACGAAACACAACCAAGAATCAGCCGTTTGAGATTTAATAGCTGAACAAACGAACCGGCAGAGTTTCAGACTTGAAGCGAACAAACAGGAGGAATCAGACGTCGCGCTGCGGCTGTTGGTGAGTGTTTCAGCGTTTCCACCGTACCGAGTTGCTAAATCACCGGGAGCTTCACACTCAGAGGAGGATGTTGCAAAACTGTTGGACACAAAGAGACACGCTCAGAGAGAAATGTCGCAAAGCTAACTGATCCTGATCGGCTTCCTGTTCCGCTGCCGAGCGAAGACGGTCGACCACGAGAGCAGATGCACAGATAAACCGAGTGGCACGAAAAGGCACGGCGAGGTGAGCTCCCAGAGGGGCTGCACAGCAGGGAAGAGACCAGAAACAGAAAGAAAGAACAAGTGAGCGAGGAGGGAAACAACATGTGTCACCGTCCTGGTGAATCAGCTGCAGGGAGGAGACGCTCGGTTTTACTGGAAATGCTGCTGGTGTGGCGTCGCGACGTGAACTTAACTCAGCAAACTGCTCTCACTGCTCAGAGTCAGTCCAAGAGACAAGCCTGAGATCGAACTCTGGTTTAGAACTTTATCTACAGCAGCTTGTTGACACTCAGGTTCCAGCAGCAACGAGAAAAACCCCGAAGCTGAAGTCGTGGTTCCATAAAGAGCTCAGCTGTAGGGAATGAACAGAACGGGTCGACTCACCAGGAGATCAGACCTCAGGGTGACTCCCAGGTGTTGACCTACCTCCTCTAAAGATGGAGACGGCCCTTCAAGCTCCTCGCTCTGCAGGGTCACAAGGTCGGCAGAGACAAACTGCATTACGGCGACCTGCGGTGAAACGTTCAGGCCAAGAAAGCTCTGGACCCGGCAGAGAAACCGGACCGGACAGAAGATGTGCTGTACGGAGCAGTTCGGACTCCACTGGAGGATTCTCCTGGAGTCACATCTGAAGCACAAAACTCTCCTGGACGCCTTCAAACAACTTCTTTTTTGTATTTTCTCTGAAGCTGCTAAAAAGTTCAACACAAGACAAACTGAACATCAAAGTGCAGCCTGGAGCCAGAACCAGAACCTCAGAACTAATCAATGACTCGTTTAGTGTTCACAGAGTCGATTAAACTGTTCAATAAAAAATCTTTCTGGTTTGTTTCCTCTGAACTGAACATCTTTGGACCAAACAAGTCACATTTTTAAGCATCTTCTGACATCCAAGGAAACATTAGAAACATTAGAGCATGAAAATATTGATTATTGGAGTCGGGGACATTTTATAGATCAAACAATGGAAGGATTTAAATGAGTGTTAAGTGAAACGCTGCAGACTGAACTGACAGGAGACGACTTCTGTTGTCTTCTGGTTCCGGGTCGGTCCGGCAGCAGCAGTCGGGCTTCTTTGAGAACAAAGTTGTTCAGCTTCAGCAAACTGAACATCTCTGGACTGAACAGGACGTCTGAGGAAACTCTCATCCACGGTTTTCACACTTTTCTGACATTTTAGATCAAACAGTTCATTGATTAATCGTTATTTAAAATGATTATTAGCTGCAGGCCTTCATTTAAACTTCATCAAACCAAACTCACAAAAGCTCCAATTTAAAGCCAGACGGAGAACGTATACGAATAAATCCAGATTTTAGCTCCAGTTTGGCCGCCTCCAGTAGATTTTAGAATCAGGATGAATTATTAAATAAAAACTAAACTCAGTGAATGTTTTCTGGTTTCTTCTCTCTGTGACAGTGAACCTCTGGACCGAACAGCTGATGGAAGAATCCAGAAAACAAACCACAGATGAAACAACAGTGGGAATGTTAACTGGTTTTAATCCAGTTTGACGGTTTGGAGAAACACTGGAGTTCATTGAATGCTGCTGATCTACCATCAGTGAATCCATCCAGGCCTCCAGACGGCTGAAGGCCGTGAACTGACGATCTGTGGACAGAGTCAGATGTTTGTCACCTCACAGAAGCAGATCTTTCTTTAGTTTCTGACGTTTTATCGACCAAACGACTGAATAAATTAATTGAAAGTGAAACTAATAGTCGGTTTCGGTCCTCGGCTGCTGTTTTCTTGGTAAAGAGTCAAAGTCGAGCCGGTAGAAGAACGACGTTTTAATTTGCTGCTGAACGAGAAGCGGTTTGACGCTCCCAGGTTGGAAGACGTGCAGCCTCCAGGAATAAAAGCCTGCAGCTGGAGTTCCCCTTTGAAGGCGACACATGAAAGGGGTCAGTTTCAGCTGCAGTTTGGGTGTTTTGTTCTCACTTTCCCTGAAGCGTCGCCTCACTATACCTATTTATGATAACCGCCCGCTCACTGCGTCTGACGAGCAGAGCTGAATCACCTCCTGCAGGAGATCCTCCTTCTTCACCGAGCTCTTACCAGAAGGCCGAGCGGCTGGTGGTCGAGAGGAGGGAGGGCGGCTGTCGCACAAACTCATGACTGAAAAGAGGAAGCAGCAGAAGCTCGACTTCCTCTATTGACACAGATGGAGTGGGGGCAGCTGTGGCGGAGGCAGACTGGTCACCGCTGGGCTGCTGCTGCTGGAGGAACCAGCGCTGGACGTCCAGAGGTCAGGACGGCGGCGAGCGGCTTCCAGCGAAGGAAACTCTGCCCCATGAAACTGAGGGATTCCTCAGGTTTTCTCTGTTGCATGTTGAGAAAGAAAGGGTGAAACACCTTCACATGTGGAGGCCAGAGAGAGGAAGCTCGACTCTTTGAACTCCCTTCATGATCCTCCTCCCCCGCGCTCTCGTCTCTCCCCACCTTCCTCCCACTCAGTCGCTTCGCATGAAACTGAAAGACCCGCGAACGAAAAGGGGGAATTTATATGCCCCAATTAGAGCGCTTCCTGGAACACGTGTGCTCGCATGTATGTCTGTGTGTGTGTGTGTGTGTGTGTGTGTGTGTTGCCGCCTGACAGACAGACCACTCGGTGTCACTTCCCCTCTTCACCCACCGGTTCACGGACACATGGGAGTCATACTGCAGCAGGTCACATGATCTGTCACGCCAACTTGCCCACCACACACACACACACACACACACAGACACACACACAGACACACACACAGACACACACACACACACACACACAGACACACACACAGACACACAGACACACACACAGACACACACACAGACACACACACAGACACACACACACACACACACACACACACACTGTAAACAGCGACGTGCAGAAGAGAGGATTCTGCGTGTCGACGTGTTTCTTCGTTTGCGTTGCAGAGTTTGGTTTCTATTTGTAGTTTCTCATCGTGATCATCGTCAGGAGGCCCGTTAGAGGTTAATTTGAAGATTAAATCTGCTTTTATCCGACATTCTGAACCCCAACGAGAAAAACTAGTTTGAAAAGCAGGTTGTCTTCATGAAAAAAAGGCCAAACGTGTATCATTCATCAGCCAGATGTCAGCGCTCGATATCGTATCAGGTGGTTTCAACGATCACAATCTGAGCCTAAAAATCACTGAATCTTAAATTCCTCAGTTTAAATGTTCACCAACAAATAAAGAGTTTGCAGCAGATCCCATGAAGTGACTCAGCTGTGAGCAAAAGTCAGAAAAACTTTCCTGCACAACATGTTCATCAGAGTCTATTTATTCTACGTCTGGTTTTTTAAATTAATTACCAAAAATAAAAGTAAAAAAGAAGTCATGACTGACTGTGATCCAAAATATAAAATTATAAATTTAAAGTGCAGGTGGTGTTTCCACCGAGCACAGAGGAGGATGATGAAACCTGTCAGTAGTTAGATATCTGCAGTAGGTGAACATCTGGAGGCAACAAGAACAACATCAGACCTCCAGGTTTCCTCAAATACTGTAAAAGAAAAAAAAATCCAACAGTATAATCCTGCACAGTTTTTTAAAATCTAAATGACATAATTCTACTTTTTTAATCACTAAAAACGACCTGTTTGCCAGATTCTGTAAAAAAACAGAGAAACAGCTGAAGACTGAGATGAAACCTTCAGAGAGCTTCTGGTTGAACTGCAGCAGCTCATCCACAGAGTTTGTAGAAATCTGCATAATTAAATATCTACAGCTCGTTTTTCTGACAGTTTCGGTTTAATTGTTGGATTTAAGAGCCTGATGAGCTTCCACGATGAGTTCTTTCTGTTTTTGGGGTAAAACACACAAACAAAAGCTTCTGTTGTGACGTTTGAGGGCTGAAGGGAAGCGACTGGTGACATGAAACAGAAAACAGTCATTTCATGGAGGATTTTCACATTAAAGCGTTTTCTGGCTGCAGGTCTCTAAAGCGACCGACGTGTTTCTGCCTGAAGCTGAACCTGAAGCTGTTGGTACCGGAGGTCCTCTGCTGGGTCATTTATCTGCTGTAATATTGTCAATAAAGCTTTTAGGCTTCATAAAAAGCTCCTTTGTGTCCATAACAAAACAGAAAACCTATAAATACCGCCGCCGGGCTCATGCTGCATGCTGCTCCGGAGCCGTCTTTAAAAGCTGCAGCCAACAAACCACAGAGGAGTTAACTTCCAGGTTGCCTATAAAATATTTAGCTGCTCGACCACTTTATTCGGCTCACGTTGTTTTTCCAGGGACGAGGAAGCGTCCAGGAAGCTGCTGAGGTCTGACCCCGGCGGCGTGTCGGCGGTGAAACCCGTCAGAAACACCGGAGAGTCTCACCGGAGCACCGTGAGCGATCTCAGGGAAACCAGTGTAAATCCATCAGATGTAGTCACTGGTTTGTGGTTCTGATAAAAGGCCGTAAATGGATCCAGACGGATCTAAAGGTCTGCCTGCAGCTCTGTTTGGAGGAACTAACGACGAGTCTGACACGTTTAAAGTAATTATTTAATTCATCTGTGTGCTGAAAACTAAAACCTGTGCTTTAGCGTGAAATCTGCACAAAGAGGCGACCAAACATCAGAAACGCGTGACGTCGTCTTTACGTCGTTTCTGCTGCTTGAGTGAAGTTTTGTGCTGATTTCCGACCAGACGAGGACCTGCAGGGGGCGCTACGCCACGTACACGTTTTTATAAAACAAATATTTTTGAAGATGAAACAGATTCTGGTGGAACTGAACACATTTTGTACCGAAATCCTCCGACGCAGCTTTCGTTTGTCAGAATCCAAAGTTCTGTGAAGAAGAAGACGAGTCGCCATCGAAACTCTGCTCTCACTCGAAACGTCGCTTTTGTGACTCAGCGACGTTTTCTGCAGGTTTGCATCTGCCCACGGATATGAAGAAAACAAACTATAAAAACAGCGTCAAAGTCGGAAATAAGGAAAGTTCTACATGTGAGTCAGGTTGACGTCTGAGAGCTGGTTGATGATCTCTGCACATTAAAACCTTCACAAAAGGTTTTGCACAACCCTCGACCATCATCTCTGTCACATTAAACGTGCAATGTTTTGCAATGTTGGGAATAAATGTTTTTAACTTTGGGGTGGTGGTGAAATAAGACGGCGAGCTGCAGCCCAGCGGAGCACCAGGACGGTTTACGGGCGCTAACAGTCTGTCAGCGATGAACTCAGTGAGCTTTGTTTAAAAAGACATCGACACGTTTCTGGATAAAAACCACTAATCAGAGCCTGGTCCTAACTGTGTCCACAGGATCCGTCGTTTCCTGTGAAGCGGTGGTGAAATGCATCCTGGGAGCAGCGTGTTCCGGCTCCTCATCCGCATACATGTGACTTCTGAGCTACTTTATGCAAATCAGCTTCTGGAAAACTTCTAAACCAACTAATCCAGGACGAAGGCGGCTTCAGTTCTGACCTCAGAGGTTTCATTCGTTTGGTGAAATCCAGGACCTGACAGGTGACGCCGTTCATCCAATCATGTGCGGCCGCTTCGTCGTGGGATCGTTCAACTCGCCGGATGCTCGCTGCGGGTTTCGGCGCGTTACAGTTTTCTTCTCGACGGGAAACAACAACAACGAGGAGCTCCGAGCTGCAACCGAAGCAAACTGAAAACGAAACCGAAGGAGTGTCTTCCTGTGGATTTTTCGTTCTGATCGGTTCTCGTCTCCTCGCGTGCAAATTTCGCACCACAAAAATTTCACCCGTCACTTTATGAGGGAGAACTTAGCTCCGCCCACGACCGCTGTGATTGGTCTAGAGAAAAACAAGCCAGCTTGTCTTTCTGGTTGGAGACATTTATGGTGACGAACGTCCGGCGAGCAGAGACACACCTGTGGACGCTGAGCAGCAGGTGGTTCAGTGAGAAGGTCGGTACGATGGGACGACGCTCCTCAACAGTCCGTTAACCATTTAGTCATCGTTTATACAAACACCTTCTAACTGTGGAGAAAACCACAGAACTGCAAAGTTATTGTTTTAGGTCAGGGGGTCCAGTCCTGGTCCCGGAGGGCCACAGTCCTGCATGTTTTAGATGTTTCACCTGATTCAAATGATCAGCTCATCATCAAGCTCTGCAGAAGCCTGATAACCATCCTGATCATCTGGATCAGGTGTGTTGGAAACATCTACAACATGCAGGACTGTGGCCCTCCAGGACCAGGATTGGACCCCCCTGTTTTAGGTTCTGGAGGAAATGATCATAAATGATCCCTTCCTGCCGTTTTAGTGTCACGTTCAGTTTGAGACAACTGAGAATGCATTCAGATGAATGTAAATATATCTGCACCCTCAATACTCCTGTAAATAACACCACAGTGTCCAGCCATCATCTGCACACCGCTTCATCCTCACCAGGACTTCAGGTCGATGGTTCTTATTTAAATTCAACTCTAATTCCTCTCAACAGGTTTTTGCTTCTGCTTTGCACAGTTTCAGTGAGTTTTATCTTCAGCTATTTTTATTTTTGAGCTATTTCTATATTGTTATCTTGTACATTGGACCGTACTCTGTGTTTATCGTTGCACCGACCCACCAGAACCAATTCCTTGTATCGTGTAAACTACACCTGGCAATAAATCTGGTTCTGATTCTGATAAATCTGGACATCTATACGAGCAGAAGAACAAGATTTAATCAGCGGGACTTTTTCTGCTGTTCTATTGTTTTTACAGAAGCTTCCTTTTAGCGTCCTGATGCTGCTGCTGCAGTCATTTCACTGCACACTCGTGGTTTCTGTCGTTCTAACTGTGTCATCAGCAGCAAATAAAAGAGCCAGAAACAGCTTCAGATTATTACTGAAGTCAGTGACGCCAGCGTCTGGAGTCCTCCTCTGGCTGAAGGTCAACAGTAACTACAGTTTAGCAACAAGCTCACGTGTAGATTTCACAGTTTGGAAGCTGTTTTTGGGTTAAAACACACAAATAAAAGTCGGCGCTGTGACTGTTCAGGGCTGAAAGTGAAGTCCTGGTGACACAAAACAGAAACCTTCACGTCAGATTTTCACATTCATGCATTTGGTTTTTGCTGCAGGTTGTTAAATTAGCAAACAGCACAAACTGCATGAACGGGGGACAAACACAAACTCCTGGATCTGGAAGACAAAAACTTCCATCAAATACACTCCAAGGACAGCAGAGCCTCCAGCGAGGACGTCGAGTCGATCTGCTGCCCGAGTGTGAAGCAAAAGTTCCCCCAAGAAAACGAAAAACGTGGTAAAATCCCAACGACGACGTGTCTGCAGGAGTTCACGGTCGCTCGGTGTCACTGGTTTTATTGGTTAAAGTGGATGTTTTACAGACCAAATAACTAATAAAGTCTTTAACCAAACATCATTATGAACCGTGGCCTGGTTCCTGTACTAAACTCATTAATCATCACAGTTTACTGGAGGTTTTACGTGTAGATGATTAAACCTGGTTTCATTCTCAGGATTTCTCTCTAGTATTTGATTTTCACCATTTTCTGACTGTACGCTGCTTCTGAAGGTAATTACTTCGTTCAAGATCACGTCTGCTGGAGCTCAAAGTCGAAAATCCACCAACAAATATTTAACAAACTTCACAAAATGTCTGAATTCTGTGACTTCAGCTTCTTCACTGTGGATAGTTTCTGGCTTCTCTCCTCCTCCATGATGGTAAACTGAAGATCTTTAAACTGAACAAGACGTTTGAGGAACATCTACCAAACAGCTGATCAGTTTATCCAGAAAACAACCCTGAGCTTCAGCTGCAGCTTTAACCAACATCATGACGAGCTGTGGGCTGGTTTCTGCATGAAGACCTTCACCCAACATCACGTCTGCTGGAGCTCAAAGTTCTTGAACTCAGGAGTTTGTGTTTACAGCTTCAAAACGTCACATTTAAGGACCTAAAACCAACGAATGTTTGGTATTTTTTTAAATGTATAGGTGGTTAAACAGAACAGCTCTGATCTCAAATTCACTTTTGAGAGTTCATCACCTTTTCTTCACCATTTTCCAGCTTCATGAACCCAAACAACAGATCGATTCGTCCATTAAACAAGGTTCAGCTCATCTTCAGCCAGGACCAGACATCTTTATGAGCTGTGGGCTGGTGTTTGCATGAATCTGTTCATTAATCATCTCAACTGCAGTTTAAAGCTCCTGAACCCTAAAAGGCTCCGTTTACGAGCTGCAAAACCTCAAACGTCAGAGTCCAAAACCAACAAACGTATCGACGGTGAAACGGTTCTGACCTCAAACGTTAGTCACCGCCGTCTGCTGCAGCTTAAAGCTCCTGAACCCTAAAAGGCTCCGTGTAGGAGCTGGAGCTGCTGCGCATGAACGGAACAAAACAAGAAGACTGAAGACGTAGGAGCACGTCCACGACCTGGTGTCACCGGTCTCACTGATCACAGCAGAACAACGGCGGCAGGTTCTTACCTCCAGTCCATAAAACCAGGAGAAGATGGCGGCCTGCTGGCGGTTCCCTCCTCCCTCTTTGTCCTTCTGAGCTCAGAGGTCAGCAGAGGTCAGAAACCTGCAGGAGAAACAGGCGAGTTCAGATAAAATCACACCGATCCAACCCCAGTTTCACCTTCAGAGGGGAGCCGGCGTGAAGCCGAGGCGCTGACTAACGGAGAGGCAGCCGTTGTGTAGACGTGTGGTGCAGAATCACACACCCACCAGCCATCATATGATGCATCAGATGTGATGTGCGGAGGAGTCGGGGGGGTTCTTGTAAAAGAAACTGACTGCTTCCTACTTCTGCAGAAAACCAGTCGTCCGACTGTAAGTGACACATGTGTGAGATGATCAACAACACGACGGCTCTCTAAGAAACACGCCCGTCTGCAGGTTCACACGTTCATCACTCACTCATTAGCCAGCAAATGAATCACTGAAATGACTGCAGGTACAGATTGTAGATCATGTAAACGGCTGTCTGTCAGAAAACAGTGAAGATGTTCAGCTTACTGTCACAGAGGAGGAAAGAAACCAGAAAACATTCACAGTTAAGAAGATTTAAACAGAGTTTAGACTGTTTTCATCTTTAAAATGACTCAAACTGATCCTTCAAACACCTGCTGGTCTCTAAAAGGCCAGAAAATAAAGAGAAGGTGGATCAGAGGTTCCTCACACGTCCGGTTCAGTCCAGAGATGTTCAGTTTAGTGTCACAGAGGAAAGAACCCAGAAAACATTCAGTGAAGAAGCTGAAACCACAGAGTTTGAACTTCACTGAATTAAACGGTGATTAATTAATAGTTAACAACTAATTGGTGAATCGTTGCAGCTCTAATCGCCGAACGCTCCAACTGGTTTGAGTGACTTTTAATTTAAAAGTCTTCTTTCATGTCAATGTTCTCCGGCTTCTTTCCTCTGTGACACTGAAGTGAACATCTCTGGACGTTCGAGGAAACTCTGATCCACACGTTTCTCCACTTCCTGACATCTCAGCGACCACACCGCTGATCCAATCTTCCACAAAAGGATCTTTCGCTGCAGTTCTGACTGCGACCAAACACCACCGTGAGTTTTTCATTAATCACTTCCTCCAGTCCGACGTCTGATGGTTCTCAAACCCAAAAGTCTCAGTTTTAAAACTGCAGAACCTCAAATTTAAGAGGCCCAAACCAACAAATGTTTGACATTTTTAATTCATAGACGACTGAACGGTTCTGATCTCAGGTGTTTGTTTTTCCAGCGACTGCTCTCCCAGAACTCACTGTTCGCTGCTGATCCATTTATTTTTCTGCCTTTTCTAATAAACCAAACGAGATGATTAATCTGGAAAACGATCAGCTGCAGCGGGAGCAGCTGGTTTCTGTCGCCTTTTTGTTCTCGGCGTTCCACCTCCGCCGCGTGACTGATGTTCTGTCGTGCCGGGTCGGTTCCCCACATGTGGAACGACCGTCAGCGTTGTGAAATAAATTCTTAATGCAGCTCCGTCTTTGTCTGCAGCATAATTAGACATCTGTGCCTCATCCTCCCTCCTGCTGTCCTGACACGACCTCCGGATCCGCTCTGCTCTCAGAACCAGGGAACTCTGGAGGTATTTAAGGAACCCTGACAGAACCTTGAACGGGTTGGGCAGGACGGAGGTCACCAGAGGAACCTCTGATGACTTAAAATAGGTTCCTGGAGGGTTATTTCGTGGTTCTGTGTTGAACTTAAAGCCTGTGTTTACACTTTGTTTTACTTTTTAAACTGAGTTCTACTGAAGTTCTGGACGTTCTGACACCTCAGCGTGTTTATGAGATAACATCTGAAGAACCTCCCTGGGGGTCTCCTGCTTCCTGTTCTGGTTTAGTTCTTTACTTGCACCTTATTTTTGGTGCTTCGCTGTTTGTTATTTCCTGGTGACTGAACACAGAGCAAAGCTTCACCAGAGTCCAGCTCTTGTCTGTGAACAAACCTGACTGATAAAGTTTTGAACGGTTCCTCCACGGTGGGGAACCCCAGAAGGTTCCTGGAGGTTCTTCTGCTCCTCAGAGTGCAGCTGGTTAAATATGTCTAAAAGTGTTGAAATGTCCAGAATATGTTTAAGCCAGAAAACACCAGGAGAACATTTAGATGTTCCGAAATAAAAAGGTTGTTTGAATGTTGTTTTTCTAACCAGTGAATCAGAAGCTCTCACGTTAAACATCTCCTCCGTCGTCACAGAGCTCCACTTCACCACCCAGTGAAAATAAAACCAGGTTCAACCTACAGACATCACCACAAAACCCAGGAACCGGTTTCAAGCTACTGAACCGTTAAAGGTTTTTCCCCACAAGCAGCGAGGTTCCTTTAATGTTCCTTTAATGTGCTATATCAGAACCACGCAGAACCAGGAGACCTTGTTCAGGAAACCTAGCGAGCTCCAGAACCTCATTACAAGGTTTCTGGTTCCGGTTTAAGTGATTCAACACTTTGTTCTTCTCATTCTTCAGCTCAGTTTGATCACAGGCGTCTCTGGTTGGACAAAACAAGGTTCTCAGGGTTCTAACGTGTAAACGAGTCAAATGAAGAACCTACCGAGGAACCAGCAGGTTCTAGTTCATGGCTTTAACTGTTCTGAACAACATCAGAGATGTTACAAAGAAAACCAGGTTCTAGAGGCTGGTCTGTGTGGTCTGTTCTAATCAGGGTTCTGTCTCTGGGTTCCTCATCAGCTACATGTGGAACCCCACAAGGTTCCTCAAAACTCCTGAGGTTCTCCAGGTTCTGAGGTGATCTCACATGATCTGAGAAGCAGAAAAGCTTCAAGGAACCCTTTGAGTTCACGAAGAGAGAAGTTCTGTACAGAACATCTGAGGTTCCACGTTGAAGGTAATGAGTTCTTCCTGGAGAACATTTTAAGATCAAACATAAAAAACATTCAGATGATCCTGAATCAACAGGAGACTCTTCTTTAGACAAAAAGGAACCTCATCTCCTCAGAACTCTGTCAGCATAACGTCAGAACTATTCAAATATAGTGTTTAAATACTCAGAACCAGCCACTAGAACCTGCCTTAGAACCTGCCTTCATGTCTTTAATATTGTTCAGAAGAGCTTCTTGATTTAAAACCTAAAAGGTTTAAAAAATAAGATGAATAGAAGTTCTAGAGATCCACTCAGAGGAATCCTCAGGACCCTGTTGGGTCATTAGAGGCAGAACAGAACCGGGCCTTGTCCCTGGTGGTTCTGAGGTTCTACCTGAGCAGCAGCAGCAGCTCTCCTCGCAGGTGAAGCAGGAAACAAAAAGCGGCTCCAACCGCCGCCACATTTAACCAAACAAGCCGCTGAGAACCAAACCCAGTCCAGTCGAACCGGTTCGTCCAGTCCGTCAGCGGCTCAGGCCGGCCTCCTCCCCTCCTCCTCCCCCCGGGACGCACCGGGACCGTAACCTGACGTTACCTGCAGCGGGTTGAACACAGTGGAGGCTGCTGCTGATGAAGATGATGATGATGAAGATGAAGATGATGATGATGAGTAACAGACCACTGGACGTTCACGAGACTTCACCTCCGCGCGTCCGCCGAGCCGCGTGCCCGCGCACAGCCAGGTGATGTGCGTGAGAGCAGGTTCGGTTTTGGATGTCAGCCGGTTGTTCTCGGCTATAATTAGCAGCGGAGGCTCCAGAAGCGCACCCGCTCACCCCGCCGCCTCCCGCCGGCGGCTCACCTGTCCGCCGCCGCCGCCGGCACCGGAACCGGCACCGGCACCGGCACGGAAATAAACTGCGTAAAAGCAGCCGGTGCGCCGAGAAGCCGCCGAATAAACGGGAGTTACCGAATACCTGTGACGTGGAGAGTCCTCCCGTGACCCCGATCAGCGCGGGGGGAGGAGGGGCAGGAGGAGGGGGAGGACGCCGGTACCGGGATGACAAACAAACACGACACAGCCGGAACCCGCGGCTCGGCTCGGCCCCGGCCCGGTGCCGGCAGGTGGAGCGGTTACCTGAGAGTCACCTGTCCGGACCGTCGCCTCCCACCTGACCGGCCGCGACACTTCCTGGATCAGTCCGTCCTCCGCCGACTCCCTCCCGGCGCGCTCGGCTCCTCCTGGGGGGGCTCCGGCTCCGTGGCTGGCTCCTCCGGTGTCGTCCCGGCGTCGTCCCGGTGCTGCTCGGCGCTGCGCTGCTCGGCTCTGACCCCCCCGGTGCTGCTGCGGCTCCGTCGCCCACTCCGACTCCCGGCTCCTCCTTTCTGAGAACCAGGAAGCGGCTTGCCCTACTTACGCCCAGCCGCGGATTGGCTCCCGCAGGCTGGAGAGGAGACCGCCGGGGCGGGCAGGGCGCGGGGCGGGGGACGGGACGGAGGGGGTCCGGCCCGGCGCGATAGGCCGCCGGCGGTGTCTGTCGGCGGGGAGGGCCGGTCCGGAGCCCCCGCCGCTCCTCCTCCTCCTCCTCCTGCAGCGGCTCCGGGCACCGGGGTGGGCAGGAGGGCAGGTAGGCTGCGGCCCCCCCTCCCCCCTCCCTCCCTCCTGCCCCGCTGACTCAGCAGGATCGGGCTGCAGGTGGATGCAGGTGAGCGTCCTGCGCGGAGCCGCGTCGGGCTCAGCGGCAGACTGATGGAAGCGGCGCAGGATGTGTGACATCCACCGAGAGGCAGCAGCTACTCAGATGACTCACAGACAAGTGAAGAACTCTCAGAACAAGAAGCAGCAGAACTTCAGGAACCCGCGGGTGGTTCTGCTTCTGGTGGTTCTGCTGCTGGTGTCCAGTGAGACGAACCAGCGGGTCACTGAGGAGCTGATGTAAAGAGCAGAACACGCTGATAAACTCTGTGGTTGATGTGACAGAAACCGGGACTGAGATTTGAGTCATGGGTTCGGTCAGCAGGCAGAAAAACAGCAGAACACAAAATAAACCTGGAAGTTCGAGCAGATGTTGTTCTGATCAGCTGATCGGAACATACAGTCACACAAATGCTGTCACACCTATTTATTACTTTTATGACAGGCTTGTGCATTTGATTGTATTTTATGACTCATATTTATTTAATTCTCAGTTTTATTCATGTAAAACACTTTGGGTTGTTGTTATTATTATTATTATTATTTATATACAGTAAAACTACTTTCTAAACCTTTTACTGTATTTAAATCAGAACAAAAGAATTATTTTCCAGATATTTGTCATTATTTTGTGTATTAAGGACTAAAACATGGTGAATAATTTTTTTAATCCCTGTTTTTGTTCAATGACAGATCAGATTTTATAAAATCACAGAAAAAACCTGTAAATTATGTCCACATCAAAAAAACTTCAATAGAGAATAATTCGTGTTAGGTTGTGTTATAATCCATAATCAACTCAGTTTAATTCTATTAATTAAACGTAATCCTTCTTTGTTAGTTTATAGTAAAGTGAAACTCTCATAAACTACAATCAGAACCTCTCTGGTTCCCTTTAGTCACAACAAACTAAATCACAGCATTTAAAACCACTAAAAATGTGAATATTGAACAGGTTTTAACTTTACTGCTGAACACTGAGTGTGTTTTATTTGTTCTTTATGTATTTTTCTGGCACCACTGCTCTCATATTTCCTTTTTTCTTTTTTCTTTTTTTTTTTTTTTTACAGTGTGCTTATCTGCTTTATCTGAAATGTAGAATTTGTACTAAGGTACGATGGAATCTGCCTCCTGCTGATAAAAGAGAAGTCAGAGAACCTGCTGGTTGTATTGTTTTATTGTTTTATTGTTTTATTGTTTTTCCATTTGTCCTGTTTAATGATTTCATTCTAACTTTATTGCATCCTATGATCTAGATGTTTTAATTGTTTTATGTTTTCTGTTCTGTTAAAGTTCTTTATGAGTAAAGTTGAGTTGTTCGTCTCCAGTCGTGACCTCTCGGGTCATCCTTTGACCTTTCGGGCCTCAGGTGGGAGCCAGTGATTTAAATCGTGGGGAATGAAGCGTGTTCCTCTGGCGGCGGTGGCGACCGCAGCAGCAGCAGCAGCAGCAGCAGCAGCAGCAGCACAGATTCAGGTGTGGGGGGATGCTGGAGGAGGTGGGCTGCTGCTGAGCTCACCACAGCTCAGAAATAGACTTCCTGCCCCTCAGAGACAGACTCCAGCAGCAGCAGCAGCCTCACAGCGGCGGCGGTGACGAGGAGGTGATTCCCAAAACCACCTCAAACGCACGCCGAGCTTCAGAGCTGCAGGAAGAAGCAGCTGCTGCTCGGCGTCTGCGTCACGCCGGCCAACCTCAGCGTGGAACAAAACGCTCACAAAGACCTGCTGAGCTTCTTTTAGAGTCACTCTGAGGAAAAGAAGCCGTTTGGGGTTCCTCACCGCCGACACACAACTTAAAACTCCAGGAGAAGCAGCAGCAGCTGTCTGGATTTCAGAATCACTGTCTGTAGAAACACATGAAGACATTTTCTGTGATTTAATGCAGAAACATATTTTAAAGAATAAGTTTCTATACCGCTGATCAGTCCTTAATGTAAATATGTGTTCTTTCAAATAACAGCAGATGTCTGTAAAGTATTGATTTATTTTCATAATTATTTTTAGCTGATTTAAAAACAGTAAAATTATAAGTTCAGTAAAACAAAATCATATCTCAATAAAAGCAGCATCATTTATGGTCAAACAAAACAAACTACTAATAAACAAATGCAGGTTTTTCATGTGGATGTTGTGACAGTTTGTTCATCGTCTGCATAGAATTTTCTTTCCTGTGATTTTACCAGATTTTATCTGCAGCCTGACGAAACAGGACAATCGTGTAAAATAACTTGCAATGATTTTACAGGCTTCCCCCCAAAATACATGTTGAAAAGTACTGTGGTAGAATACTGCAAATACTACAAATACTGCAAATACTACAAATACTAGAAATACTGTAAATACTGCAAATACTGTACATTATTGTAAACATCTGAATGATGATATTTTTCTTTTATTTAATTACAGTAAAAACGATGTAACTGTGCAATTAAATGTGTAAAGGAATAAATTATGATTTGTAAAGAATAAAGACTTTTGATGTTGACATTATGGACAATTTTGTGATTTTAAATTTATTTTTTTGCTTTTACTTTTTTTTAGTCAATTAAATCTTTTTAAAATGTATTTATTTATTTTTGCTAATTATTATGATCTGTAATCTAACATAACTGGGGAAACTTGTCCAATGACCGTTTAAAAATATATATTATTAATATTTCTTTCTATTTAGAAAACTGCAAATATCTGTCAAAAAAATCATATTTTTCTGCAGATTTAAATACAATAAAAACAGCAATTTTGCAGATAAAAGTTGTCAAAGAAGAAAGCATTATTTGAAATAAAGGATTTTGACGTGGACACGGTGACAGTTTGTTATTTTACAGCTAACTAGTAAATTAAAACCTTTTTTCTGTGATTTTAATAATTATTATCTGTAATATAACACAAATGGGAAAAACCCAGTGAAGTGTTTAAAACGTGTTCCAGTGCACATCCTGCCTCCGCCTGATCCGCTTCATTCAGTCTGCTCTCATCATAACTACTGTATCAGATTGTACATCCTGCCTTCACATGCTGACGTGTTGCAGACCTGAACCTGTTCACATCTCAGAACTGTTCAGAGGAAACCGTCTGAGCAGGAAACATCAGAACCTGCAGCAGAAACCTGAAGCTGTGGAACAAGCTGCAGCCTTTAAAGCTGAACCAGAAGGTTTGTGGCTGAGTGATGCAGCGTCGTCGTAGGAACCGAGGGATGAAACCCTCAGAGTTTGGCCTCTTGGCTGCATGTGGGTGCCCGGTGAGAGGACTTCTTCTCCTCCTTCTCCTGCCTCCCTGTGAGTCTATTTCAGCCTCAGTGACGGGCAGTGCTGTTTATCCCCCACCTCTATTCAGGGCGATGATAATCCAGCCTGGTCTGCCTTCGCTGACCTCCTCCACAGTCGCTCCTGCAGGCTGAAGCTCCTGCTGCCGGCCTCCTGCTCCCTCCAAATACATTTATCTAAGCTAAACTGCTGCTGCTGCTCCTCTTCAGCTGGTTGCTGACGTGCCGTCGCCATCTAGTGGCAGGAGCAGAACCCTCCCCTGCAGCCTCGCAGCTCCATTAAAGTGTCAGCACAAGTGTTGGCCCGCAGAACCGAGCAGCCTCAAATATTTACAGCCACGTCTCCTGACTCATTGGTGCTGCCTGTCGGGCTCAGCGGGGCTCTTCAGGCGCAGAGCGAGTGTAAATCCAGTCTGCTAATGCCTCTCAGTGAGAATAATTCTCTGCTGGACGCCCTCAGGAGCCGGAGGGCTGCAGGCGAACGACAGGAACACGTTAGAGAGGGCAGGTGCAGCCTAATCCGTCCTCATGAGGGCGGATCTGGTTCAGGTCCTGGTCAGCAGCAGCAGCAGAGATTTAAGAGTCCCCTCATTCAGAAGCTTGACCTTGGAGCTGCTGCTGCTGCTGAGAGGTGCAGGATTAGGGTCTGGAGGCTCCTCAGAAGCTCTCCTGCTCCACCTGAGTCCCCCAGCGTCCAGGTCCTCAGAGACCAGCAGGAATCCAGATCCTCAGAGACCAGCAGGAGTCCAGACCTGAGTCACCGGGGTCAAGTCCAGACCTGAGTCACCGGGGTCAAGTCCAGATCTGAGTCACCGGGGTCAAGTCCAGACCTGAGTCACCGGGGTCGAGTCCAGATCGGAGTCACCAGGTTCAAGTCCAGATCGGAGTCACGGGGGTCGAGTCAAGTCGTCAGTGCACCGATAATCTGCTGCAGTGATCCAGTTAAAGTGAGAAGAAAGTTACAGGATCATTGAGGAGACGCCTGATGGTCGTTTAGCAGCTGGTCCAGAATCAGTCGGTTTGTAGTAAAGTCTGACTGGACCGGCAGGTCTGGATGGAGTCGATCCAAACGAGCAACTAATGTCAGTGAGACGTGTTCGAGGTGGTGAAGACTGTCTGTGGACAACAATTATAACTGAACACACAGAAGGAGCTCCGAGTCCTGACCAGCATCAGTTTAACTGTCAGGTCCAGTCAGAAGAAACATTCACTGTAAACCAGAATGAGCTTTTCCTGATGTGACACATTTTTGTGCCAAATTCTGATTTAAAGTGATTTTTTTATTTGACCAGCGGATGTTTTCTGGCGGGCTGCAGGTGGATCAGTGGTTAGCACCGTGGCCTCACAGCTAGAAGGTCACCGGTTGGCGTCCCGGTGAGGACACCCGGGATCTTCCTGCGTGGAGTCTCCATGTTCTCCCCGTGCAGCGTGGGTTCTCTCCGGGTTCTCCGGCTTCCTCCCACAGTCCAGAAACATGCTGAGGTTAATTGGTGATTGTAAATTGTCCGTAGGTGTGAATGTGAGTGTGCTTGGTTGTCTGTCTCTAAGTGTAGCCCTGTGATAGACTGGTTACCTGTCCAGGTGAACCTGCCTTCACCCTGAGTCAGCTGGGATAGGCTCCGCCCCCCATGACCCTGGTGAGGATTTAGCGGTGTATAGATGATGGATGGATGTTTTCTGGCTGTAAATAACATTAATAAGTGACCAGAACTCAGTGAGACTCTGTGATCAAAATGTTCATCATCAAATTGATCTGTTTCTATGTTTTATTCCAACATCATTCCCACAGATGTCATGTCTGAAATTATTCATACCCATGAAAGCAGTCTGACATTTATTTATTTTAATAAAATGCAGCTTCTATCTCATTCCTAGTGTTTCTGATGGGTTCTACCAGGTTCTACCAGGTTCTAATTCACTATTGTACAAATGAAAATTCACTGTAAATCTAAATTTATCAGATGAACTAACTAGAAAAAGCACGTCTAGATTTAGAGTGAATTCTTATTTAACCAGCAGGGAGACATTCAATTAAAGAAGTTAATGATGTTTTTGTGTGTTTTACTTTAGAAGCTGAGTCCATCCAGAATCTGTCCTCGTCATCGTCTCTAACACGTTTTTCTGTTTGTCACGTGGTTGTGTCGTTTCCAGCTAAAAAAAAAAAACAAAAACACCTGTTTGAGAAAAAAAAAAAATCATAATAAAACAGACTTTGGCATGAAAATGACTCGTTTTGGGGAAACTTATGCATCAGATGAACCAGATGTAGATTTATAGAGAGTTCTTATTTAACCAGCAGCTTTCTTCTGACTGGAAACGACACAAACAAGAGACTAAACAGGAAAACATGGTGTTGAATGAATTTGGACTATTTCTGTGTATTTATTTCATATTTTTGTCTCTTGTTTGTGTCGTTTCCAGTCAGAAGGAAGCTGCTGGTCACAGAAAACTTCACCTTCATCTAAATGTGACGTGAATAACTGCATGGTTTCACAATGAGCTCACAGTTACAAAAAACACACGAGGACAAGTGGACAATATCTAAACCCACTTTATTCGTACATCCAGATATACACCTTCATCATCATCATCATCATCGCCGCCGCTGCCGTCACACGTCACACTCAGGAATCACCAGCAGCTAGTTGTTCTGCTTCAAAAGCTAAAGCTGTGATAAATAAAAAATAAAACATTTGGTCCTTAAATATATCGTCTAGGCAACATGGTATCAGGTTTAAGACGGATCTGCCTTGTTGCTACCCACAGAGAACATCAAACACCACGGGGATGGAGCCACAGACGGAGGCCGAGCCGGCCGCCCGGAGAAAAGGGAAGCTGGCGTCAAAGAAAGGTGGAGCCGTGAAACCAGATGAAAGGCAGCGAGACGGATGAAAGACCGACGGAGAGGCTCGTATTTACAGGAGGAAACGGAACCAGCACACCAAAGAAACGAGTCACGGGAGCGTCAGAGCTCCTCCGAAAACTAAAACACCACACACCTGGAACAACGAGACTAGCAGCTCCTAACAGAGTCACCGTACAGCGGCTTCTATAATTAGCACTATTCTGATGAGAGGATGTCACACTTTGGTGAATCAACGGGAGGCAAGAGGGAGTCTGAGCTGGAAACCAGGAAGTGTCTTCATCATCATCATCTTCACCAGGCTCACCAGTATTGCTGTTTGCTTCTTGTTTTGTAATTTGCAGCATATTTCCACTTCAGCTCCCCTCAGGGCTGAACTACGAACAAAGTCTTTGTGTCAGAAACTCGACAGAAACTGAAACCCAAAGTCAGAGACGGCAGGTATCCAGAAGGTGGACGCAAACGTTCTCAGGGTTTCTGTAAAAAGTTGGTGTTTAATGCGTCATGTGACTGTTTTCTGCACAAAGCGGACCGACTGTGTGCAGCTTGGTAAACAGAAGTGCTTGTTTCTTGTTTTTTGTGGCTCAGTTCAGTCGACAGGTTGTTTTAATGTGCGGCTGTAAAACGTGCAGGAAAGCTGCTGATACGTTCATTTAACAGATAAGTGCAGCTGCTTGTTTCATATCTGGTCACGTTTTACTTCCAAAAACTAGTTCACACAGTTAAAACCTGCATGACTTGGCATCTTTAAAGATGTAAACTGGACCTCAGTATCTGACCTTCTCGAGTTCTGAGAGGTTTCCTTGTTTGTATAAATCCATTATTATTCCTCCTCGTGCCACATTTATATTTCTAGTGAAGTTTTATTTGACCATTTGGCTCAAATTGACACAAACAGGCAACAAAACAAAGTAAAACACGGCGTTAAAGATGCTGATGATGTGTTTGAATAACTTCTAGGTTTTATTTTTACCAAATGTCCGAAGTCGTCCCGTTTTTATCCCGGTCCAGACGACCCAGTGGTTCTGATAAAGCAGAAGCAGCTGATGCAGTCGTTCTCAGTCAGTCACGGTTTGATGTTGTGGAAATAACGGCTTTTTAATAGACTGTAAAAGTTAAAACTCGCCTCTAACACAAGGTTTTACTGTGTTTTGTTTGTGTCCTTTCCAGTCAGAAGAAACCTGCTGGTCCAATAAGAATCCACTATAAATGTACATTTTGGTGCGACTGTGAATAATTTGGGGTTTTCCTCTTGTTATTAAAGTCTGTGACTCTTCATCACAGGCTGGAGTTCAGATTAATTTAATCTCTGACTGTTTACTGAAATACCATCTAGATGCTTTAAACGTTTAAATCATCCAGCGTTTCATAAAATAGAAATCTAAAGAATGATGAGGGTAAAAAGTGCTGCTGATGACGCAGGACAGGAACTCTGGTAGAAAACTGTTGATATATTTAATTTACTGATCAATGCAGCTGCACGTTAGAGATGTTAAACTTTCAGACATTTAACCTGCTGTATTGAAGAGCGTCTACGTCTGGCACTGTCTCATAACGCAGGATTTACATCTAAATAAAGTAAAATTAATTAGAATGAGCAACAGACAGACCTGGCAGCCGTTTAGGATCAAACATGAAAACACATTTCAGTGATTTCTGCATCACCAGCTGAATGCCTGTGGGTTCCCATGGCAACACGATGCCTCCAGTGTGTAAAACTGTACAAGACTCATCAGGAAATGATCTGGTTAAAGTGAGACGCTTCATACAGCCGATTAAAACCCAAAACTCTGAACAGGTTGTCTCTGCAGCTTCCGTTACCATGGTGATCTAGCTGTGTGGCAACAGTTACCATGGTGATCTAGCTGCGTGGCAACAGTTACCATGGTGATCTAGCTGCGTGGCAAAAGTTACCATGGTGATCTAGCTCTGCAGCATCCGTTACCATGGTGATCTAGCTCTGCAGCATCCGTTACCATGGTGATCTAGCTGTGTGGCAACAGTTACCATGGTGATCTAGCTGTGAGGCAACAGTTACCATGGTGATCTAGCCATGTTGAAAGAGAGCCACCTTCATGATACTGAAAACTCTGACTTGAGGCTCAGCGTGATCTGCTGACACACTAGTCTCGCTTCGTAGCTCCGCCCTCTGCTTGCTCCAACAATCACTAACACAGATATGTATGTTTACATTTGGATGTTTTTGAAGACTCAGAAAGTCTGTCTCATCGATGGACAGGAGTCACATGAACACCTGATGTTCTAAGACAATCACATCCTAGAGTGAACGCACACGAGATGTACCGGTCCAAAGTCTGGCAATCCTTTTCTCCGCCTCACATGTTGGCGGGAAGTTTGTGTCTGAGACCCTCCGAGTCTTTTCTGGCGAGCTGAGGGTCCTGTTTCCCGCCTTTAGGGGAGGTGGCGGCGGCTGATTGGGCGGATCCGACGGTGGCAGTGGCGGTGGATGCCTGAGAGGTTTGGACCGCGGCAGGAGGAGGGTTGAGTTTTGAGGATTGGACGCTCGGAGAGCTGGCAGTGGTGGTGGACGGGTTAGTGGAGCTCTGGTTCGGGCTTAAAGAGGCGGTCGGTTTGATGGTGCGGCTCGGGGTGAGGACGGGGGAGGTTTGCTTCACCGGATGAACCGAGAAAGTTACTTTAGTCGGAGTGCCGGTGCTGGCGGGGGTTTGTTTCTGGCTGGAGGCGGAGCTTCTGGGCGGCTGGAGACAAGGGGTCGGACTCTTGGGGATGGGAGTAACGGGGATGGGAGACGGGGAAGGCAAAGGGGTGAGGGTGGGAGTCACTGGAGTGAGGGTCTGAGTGGGAGTCTGGGCGGGAGTAGAAGTTCTGGTGCGGGTGGTCTGAGTGGGAGTCGGAGACGGGATCAGGGTCAACGTGGGACTTGGGCCGGACAGTGGAGAAGCTGAAGGAGGCGTGATGGATGTTTTGGCCCGGGAGCTCTGCGGGTGAGGAGGGGAGGAGGACAGCAAAGACGAAGGGGGAGACGAGGAGGTGAGGGAGGTCTTGGTCCCGTAAGGCTGAGGTAGAGGAACGGGGGTGGAAACAGACGATGGAGGCGGCGTGGAGGATGGAGATGGAGAGGAGGAGCGAGGGGAAGGAGCCGGTTTGGGTCGAGGAGTTGATGAAAGCGATAGAGGGCTGGTTCCTGCCGATGGAGGGGTGGAGCAGGGGGGAGGAGAGGAGGAGCTGGAGGGAGTCATGGGGGTCGGTTTGGGTCGAGGAGTCTGGGCGAGGATTGGTGTGGGGGAGGAGGGGGAAGGAGTGGCCGAGGAGAGAGGGGTCTGTTTGGGAGGGGAGGAGGAGGAGGGCGCTGCAGGAGGAAGGTGAGGCGGGGCAGCAGCCGGCAGGACGGAGGCTGCTGTCTGAGGGTTGAATGGGACGTTGGTCACCAGCTGCACCGGAGGGTTGGAGCTCAGCATCCCGGCACTGACTCCCCGGGCCAGCTGCCCCGCCAGGAACGGCGCCGCCAGCAGGTTTCCCCCGGACGCCTTCCGGTGGAGGGGCGGGTGAGGCTGCACGGCGGCCCAGGAGCGGTGAGGCAGGGTGGGCTGCGACGCCGACAGCAGCCGGGCCTCCTGGGTCAGTCGGCCGAGCGCCGGCAGGCCCTGAGAGCTGCTTCCTCCGTGACGCAGCAGAGCCTCTTTAGCTCCCTGCTGAGTCGCTGCAGTCGTGCTGGCGTCCGATGCGCCGCCGGTCGCCGCCGGGGGGTTCATGGTCGGGGCTTTGTGGGCCGGAGGAGCCGGTGCTGTCGTGGTTCCTAAAGATCCAGGGATGGCTGAGGGATGGTCGGCCTGCAGTCGGAGGCTATAATGCAGAGTCCTGCCCTGCTGGACAGAGGTGGGGACGGAGGAGGCCGGAGTGGGCGGAGTCTTAGCGACAGGAGGTGATGTCACCCCAGCGGGGGGCCCGAGCGTGGAGGGGGAGGCGGGGAAGCCCCCCCTCGGAGACAAGCCACCCATCCCCGCCATGCCCCCCATCCCCCCCATGGCCATCATCCCGATGAGGGAGCTGACGGAGGGCCGGAGCGGCTGCAGGACCGGAGGTCGGGGAGGCGACAGGGGGAAGGACGAGGAGGGCGACGGGGAGATGAGGGGGGAGGGCAGGAAGAAGGCCCCGCCCAGAGCGTGCTGCTGCAGCTGCTGCAGCTGCTGCTGCTGCTGCTGCTGCTGGTGCATCAGGGCGATGGCCACGTTGCTGGTGGCGGCTGCAGTCTGCAGCGGCGCGTGGACCAGCGGCGCCCAGATGACGGGGCGGGGCCGCGGGGACACCGTGCCGCTGCCGCCCATCACGCCGCTCCGACCGGCGGCGGCGGCTGCGATGGCGTCCTGCATGGCCGGCATGCTGTCGTGTTTGACGATCTGCTGCACCAGCATGCTGTCGCAGGATCCCAGGCCGCCTGCGCCTCCGCCCCGACCTCCACCTCGACCCATGCTGCCGCCCAGAGAGCCGCCCTGAGACGACTTCCGCAGCAGCACGGAGTTCTTCCTGCCTGCAGGGGGCGACAAACACATCCAGCATGAACAAACAGGTTCCTGACTTCAACACAAAAACCTGAACCAGTAAAGAAGGAAAACGTCAACATGTCTGAACAACAAAAAGATCAGGAAGTGTTTCTGGTCTTCACTGCTGAGCGTTCATTATTTCAGCTTTAGCTTCGCTCAGCTTGTCTCAGATGATCCCAGAACATGTGGAGCTGCACCTTACTGGACAAACACTCAGTTTTTCTATGGCTGTTTTTCTGACATCACTTTTCTTATGTTGATGTTTAAAGGAGATGCGTCTCATTAAATCATCTGAATCCTTCATTGGAGCTGATCCGGTTCAACTTCACGTCATGGTTCTTCTCTGGTTTCTGACTTTACCGACACCAGGGATCATCATTTGCAGCATCCATCAGTCTGTGGATTGTTTCTGGATTAATAGTTCAGGTGTTTGGTCTCTAACATTTCTGAAACAGAAATTTTGTCCAAACGTCTTTTCTGTCACAGAGGATGAAGGAAACCAGAACATGTTCAGATGTAGGAGGACAGATGCTGAACGTTGGACTGTTTTTCCACAAAACATAAATTCAACATTTGACAACTGATCATTAATTCTTGCAGCTCTGAACGAGTGTAAACTGGTCAGATGGTAAGAAGTTAGACAAGTTACCGATCCGGTCCAGTCGGTCCACGGCGACAGTCTCGAAGGCCCGTCGCATCATGGGATGTTCCTCCAGAACCTCGTTGAAGCTGTCCACGCTGAGAGAGTACAGACGGCAGTAGGTGTCTGCTCGGACGCTGGCCGTTCTCCGTCCACGGGTCAACAGGCAGATCTCTGGAGGACAGGAGGAGAACGGGAGGAGAACGGGAGGACAGGAGGAGAACAGGAGGAGAACAGGACGAGAGGAGGAGAACGGGAGGAGAACGGGAGGAGAACAGCAGGAGAACGGGAGGAGAACGGGAGGAGAATGGGAGGAGAACGGGAGGAGAACAGGAGGAGAGGAGGAGAACGGGAGGTGAATGGGAGGAGAACGGGAGGAGAACAGCAGAAGAACGGGAGGAGGACAGGAGGAGAAAAGGAAGAGAACAGGAAGAGAACAGGAGAACAGCAGGAGAACAGGAGCAGAACAGGAGAACAGAAGACCGGCAGAGCAGAATGTGAACCTCCAGAGCAGAAACTGAATGAAGCACCTTCCCGTGTTCCTCAATAAGAACCTTCTCATCTCGTCTCAGATCATCAGACGTATGAAACAGCTTCTGCTCGACTTTCTCTGGTCTGCCTGAAAACTTCAGAGCATAAAATAGGGATGTTTGTAGAGACGAGGCAGATTTAAGCTGACATCAGATGCCTTCAGAGACACTTTTTAAAATCTGCCGTCGACCCGCTTTAGCAGGTTTTTACTCACTTGGAAGTTTTCAGCTGTTTGAACATCTGAGAAAGAAATCATCTCAAAACATTTGCTTTCTGAGGCTCCCGTCTAAATATTCAGATTTTAAAGTAAACCAGAGCTGGTGGAGCAGAAGGAACCTGATGGTTGGAGGTGGAACAAGTCCTGAGATGTTCTCACCTCCAAAGTAGGAGCCGTCGCTCAGCTTGGTCTCCTTGTTCCCGCGGGTCAGAACGCTGACCCGGCCGTGCTGGATGAAGTACATCTTGCGCCCGACGGTTCCCTCCCGGATGATGAAGTCCGACGGCTGGAACACCTCGAAGCGCAGCTTGGTCAGGACGGCGGTCACAAAGTTGGGGTCGGCGTTGGCGAACAGCGGCATGTTGGCCACCAGGCTGCGGCAGTTGAAGCTCACGATCTCCTGGAGGAACAGCAGGACCAAGGGTTGGTTCTGGCACAGAACCGACGGGTTCTAACCGTGTGGGTGTTGGGAAGTCGTTACCTCTTTGAGCGGCTCGCTGAGCTCTCCCAGGATGTTCTCCTCGTCAAACATCTTGCCCTGGAAGCGGTGCTCGTAGTACTCGTGGATCTTCTGCCGGACGTCCGCGGGGAGCTTATGGAACGACATGTACTGCTCCACCTGCTTGTACTGCAGGAACCCAGACACACACAGAGAACATGTTAGGTTCCTCAGCTGGGTTCTATTAAACTCCAAAAACGGTCTGAGAAAGTTCTAGTAACGTTTTCAGGTCTGCATGTATACATCTCCTCCATCTTCTGCAGCAGAACGTTCTGAACAGGTCCAATAAAATCCAAGCTACAAATCAGCGGCGGAACAACGAGCTGAGATTTGCTGCACAGTAACTTCCTGACGTCTAGCGGCGCTAAATTAAACGTTTTATCGGCAGAACTGTGACGTTAGCGCCGTTAACTTTTATGTTCTGAGCTGAAGGATGCTGGAACAGCAGCAGAGGAGGCCAGAACGTCCTCAGACCCAGCAGCTGTCTGACTGCAGGTCCAGGATCTTCTGCTCCCGTTGGTGCATCCAACACGTTCAGCTCCAGTCTGGTTCCGGCACCACGAAGGTCGCTGATGTGACGTCACCTCAGCTGCGGCTCCGTCACATCTGATGTCACATTTCTACTGACTGCAGCTTCATTTTAACCACAACATAAAGTCCTCCAGATGTTTCACTGACTCTGGACACGCTGGGACTCATTTCAGATAAATTTATTTCATCTTGAAAAAGTTTTGAGTTATTTTGCGCAGATTTTTGTAAATTTTGACATTTTGGACAAATCTGGGGTCGTTTTAGTCACTTTGTGAATCAATGTGGACAATTTCTTTTTATTCTTTTTTTAGTTTTTAAATAATTTTGAGTGATTTCAGACGAAGCTTCTTTTACTTTTGGACATTTTTCTGCTCATGCAGGACACACTGTTTAGCGTCATCCGAGTCCTGGTGTCGCTGACAGACTGAGACCGGGTCTCTCTGTCTGATATTCAATCATAATTCACTGAGATAAGTTTTAAATAGGTTTAGCCTTTAATTAAAGGAAAACACGATCAGTGCCTCATATGAACGTATGCAAAACTCCAAATCAAAGCAATCAAGCAAAATAGCATCATAGCGAAATAGCGGTCGACAGAAAATACAGCGACCCAGCTCACCCCCTCTCGCTTCCTCTCACAAAGCCCAGGTGAACAGGTGAGCTTAAACCCGCCCCTCTACGGGAGCCGCTATCCCCTGATCAAATGTGTCCAACAGAAAAGATCAGA